>NW_019385514.1:65970-88741 GCF_000671375.1 Centruroides sculpturatus | reverse complement strand
AACCCGAATTTAAGAAAGCAAGAATTATCCGCACCGCACGGCACGTACACCATATCAGATGGCTAGAGGCGGCCAGCATATATTTGGCTAACCTTAAGGATAATCAATGCATCAATTATAAAGAAGAGATTACGTTATCAACAGCGTGGCTAGCGTTTATGAATAGTAATTTATGATAGCCCGTTTGGAGTCGACTGCGCATGACATACAACGACGGAAACGGGAAACGTGCATTCGAACTTACATATTTCGAATTTAAAGTTTTTACGAGCTGCATTTTCCATCAGAGATTCGAAAAAACCTGAAGAAGAACCGTTTAAGGGTTCGAAAACGTTAGTTTTGGTTCGTTTTGGATCGTTAAGAGTTAGTAGATACACCGGTAACAGGTTAGAAAGAGGTAATTATATTACTATGCTCTGGTGTTGTGGTAAAGATGAGTAAATAATTCTTCCATACATTCATGAGACATTGTTCTAATTACTCAGCAGTCTCACAACTGAACGACGAGACGGCACACACGTTAAGGTCGGCCTGTGCAGTCTGACACTACGCAGGAAAATCAAATGGTTTTTCGATTCTACTCCGGTGGTCGGTACAGTTCACCAAAACTTAAATTTTCCCCCACACACTACCAGGAATTACTCGAGGTCAGGCATGCATGGTTAATTCTTTGAGGATTAACTTAATGTGTATGGCCGCCTTTAATCTTTACCCCATCTTGAGATATTAAGTAAAATAGACACCAACATACACACACAAACATACAAAAGTTTATTGCCTTTTTTTTTTGACTTTTTTGGATTCAAGAGGTCTCAAAAGAAGGAAATTTGCAAAAATCTCAGAGGGTCAAATTTAATATGATTTCAATACTTTTCCTTGTTATGTATACATAACAGCCGGGAAAGTAAAACGACTACTTCATTGTATCAAACTATCTAATTTGTGGATCCTAACTGTTAATTCATATTATTTTAATAAATTAGCATATTAGTGAACAATTAATTAACTTTAGATAAACTTAATTAACTTTTAGATAAATATACAATGAAATGTTCCATTACAGTTATACAATTTAATGAATTAAAAATGGATGAAGCTATCAATGTATAAAGAGTTACAGTAGTGTTTGATGTTATAATTTAAATGTATACATGTTAATTAATTAATTAAAATGTAAACTATTCTTACAAATTAAACTTTACAGCTGATAACAGTAAAAGATGCAGCATACAATTGCATTAATCAATAACAACTGTTTCGCATATTAAACTTAAAAGTAATATCAAATATCTTTAATATTTTAACAATTTTAAAGTCTTTACCTGCTTAAAATATAAGTCCAAGATAATAACATCTTCCTTTAATTGTTTAAAACAGTTATATCCAATGTTTTGATAGGAATAAATGAAAATCAAACAAATCCATGGAAGTCGCCATCTTGAAATGATAAAAAGAAAAACATCAATTACACGTTTAAAATATTTTTAAAATTTATAAAAGGCATAATTTAATTGGGTGCATCGCGAATATTATTTCTTAATAACCAATTACATTTACTACAACAAATAATCAAAAGCGACAGAGATTATAGGTCAATATTCAGGGAAATTTCTTGTACGGGGAATTGTAAATATAGATAGGTTTTAAGGATTTACCGAAATAGTTTAATAATGTTATAAAATATATCATATAATTCAATTTACTTAAAATTAATCCATTTTTATTGCAATAGAAATGAAAATTACTTCTAAAATACATTTTTTTACATTTCTTCGTATAGGGAAATTTCGGTAAGAATAAACAAATGAATTATAATTTTATATATTGTCTTGTTTAAAACTTTCGACATGGAATATTTTAATAAAATTTTAAATAATTCTAATAAAATTACTTGTAGATTTTCGAAAATAATAAACATATTAACCGAAATTCTACTGAATTCTCAGTGATATCGGGAACTAGGATTGTTTCCAAACGATCATATGATTGCGGCGTAACTAACTTAAGAATTGACAATGCGCAGATGTATTCCAGACATCGAGAATAATCCATTTTAATTTCGGAGGGTGTGAGCTTATTATTTAGCTGAAATTTATGAAACATTATTAAGTTTCAGGTTTACAGAATGATTATTAAAGGATATTAATGAAAAGTATGTTAAATTTAGCTAATTTCGAAATAAATGTTTAATTTTTATTTTAAATGTAAATTTTGGTAGGGGGCGTCCCTCCCTGCAGACAACAAGTCCATTTTAGTCGACCGCCCTCCATGTCAGTACGGTCACAAGATTCGTTTGTTTCTGTTTTACACCATCAGTTCTATTAAATTTTATTTAGAAAATGGTAAGATTTATGCTTCTAGTTTAAATTAAAAGTATCAAATGCTTAATTAATCAATTATTCTTTATGTAATTTAAATAGAAGGATGAGGTAGTGTTGATTCATCTTCGTTCTTCAACACACTCATTCAGTTTTTTAACATAAATTCAGTAATTTAGTTAATTAAAAGTTAATTTCTTCTCAAATTTATGCATTAATTTAGTTACATAAAATTTTAATGCTTACATTTGTAAATGCTTTGCTTTAAATGATTTATTTGATTATTAATGACGTTTTCTTGTTAGTTTTACTAATTAATGTTGCAGAATTGCGACAGAAGGTAAAAATCTCTATATTTTACCACTTGGGGATGTTAGTCACCTGCGTTGTGTTTGAGAGGAGCGTTGTGTTGCGGCTAGAGCAGGAGTCGTAAACGATTCTCGTAAGATACACGAGTACTTGTACGTAACTTTCTACCCCGCAGACAATAGGAATGCCTTATTTGTGCCCATCCTGTGTTCACTTGAGCCAAAGTTGTGATACGATAGTCACGAGATGAAAGAAGCTGCAACAGCTTATTTGAGTCAAATTATTTGTGAAAATTTCTGAAGAAAAGTCTGTCTGGAATCTTTCCTGCCTTAGCAATTCAGCAATGGTTGTATTCTATGCTGAAATTGATTTTATAACATATTCCTATTAAAATAGAAAGATGTGATCTTTCTATTTTAATAGGAAACAGTAGAAATAGTGAAATAGGAAATAGTGAAACAGCTTAAATCGTATGTTATTGGTACTCTGTTATATGAATCTAGTAAACATTCATGTTGAAGAAAATGTTCACTCTAAAATTTGCATGCCAATGAGAATATGATTTGTAACAAAATTCATCTAATGTAGAGATTTAGTTACCAATTTTTGTTGTTGTGATTGCAATTTAAAATAAAGGAAAATCTGAATTGAAAGCAGTCGAATGCTTTAAGAAACCTATTGCTAGAGTTCTCCTATTTCACATTCTTTTATTGATATGATAGATGAAGTTAATGAACGGTATGATATTAAGGTCATTGATCTGCATGTTATGCCAGTGCCGGTTTGTAAATATAAAATGTCAAGTGTTTAAAAAAGTAATTTTAGTTTGAGATTTTAGAATTTTTTTTAAAAATTGAAATGTAATTTTTTTTGTCTATTTAGGTTAATAGTTCTGTTAACTAATTAAATTCAATTTTAAGAAATTTCTGTTATAAATTAAAACTTGGTGTATTCTGAATTTATTATTAAAAGAATAAATTGATAATTTTTAATGAAATAACTAAAGAATTGTAATTTAAATGTATTTAAAAATATATTTATGGTAAGTCTATATTAAGCATAAAAATGGGTAGAAAAAGTAAATAGTTACTTCTGTAATTATAAAAAAATTTTAGTGATGTACTGAATAATTTACCTGGAATATTATGTAAAATTTGAAGTTATTGTCAGTATTATTTTCTATTTCAAAAATATTAATTTTCCTATGGAAATTAATATACCATTTGAGTCATAAACAAAACTGGATGATTCTAGTGCTATAATTATTAGTGGCATGCTATCCATGGAAGCTTTGGAAGCATTGTTTCCCTTGTATTTCTAAAATATAAATACATGTCATGTGATTATTTTCATATTTTAACATTAACATTTTAATATTAATCTAAATTAATTCATTCTTGAAACTCTGTTGGCGATTATTTTAGTCGTTTTGAACACCAAATAGTGTAAATACACGAACACTAGGCAATCTTCATTTTAAATTTATTCAATTTTTAGTTGATACATGTACCTGTTTTTTGTACATGTTTCAGGCTCATGTAGACCCCCTTCCTCAGCCAACTAAAGTTATATAATACATATGAATTACAATATAAATATACATATATAAATGAAATTTTTACATAAAAACTTTTCCCAATCATTACAGAACGCACTTTAAGATTACTTTTTTCGAAGGACTTTAAGAAAAATTCCAAAATTTCAAAAAATGTTCGAGGCCCTTCCACAGTTTCAAGTAACTGATGATCGATTTAAAATCTTTTTCTGATTATTTAATAGAGTAATTATTAGTTTCTGTGTTAATCAAAAAATGCTTTATAGATATATGAAACGTACCTTCATGTTTTTTGTAGTTTCTGTGCCTTTTACATGAAGAAAACCTTCGATTTTTCATGCCGCTGATTCAAAAGGTACTTTTCCATCTACTTTCTGTAAAGTGGTATGGATTCGTCTTTCTTTGCATACCGAGAAACAATAGATTACAAGTATTTTTCAATTAGATTCATTAGTAATTCTTTGAATTATAAATGTAACTTACCTTATTACACTTTATTATAACAAGCTACATTTGTAATTCAAAAAATTACTAATGAATCTAATTGAAAAATACTTGTAATCTATTGTTTCTTGGTATGCGAAGAAAGACGAATCCATACCACTTTACAGAAAGTAGATGGAAAAGTACCTTTTGAATCAGCGGCATGAAAAATCGAAGGTTTTCTTCATGTAAAAGGCACAGAAACTACAAAAAACATGAAGGTACGTTTCATATATCTATAAAGCATTTTTTGATTAACACAGAAACTAATAATTACTCTATTAAATAATCAGAAAAAGATTTTAAATCGATCATCAGTTACTTGAAACTGTGGAAGGGCCTCGAACATTTTTTGAAATTTTGGAATTTTTCTTAAAGTCCTTCGAAAAAAAGTAATCTTAAAGTGCGTTCTGTAATGATTGGGAAAAGTTTTTATGTAAAAATTTCATTTATATATGTATATTTATATTGTAATTCATATGTATTATATAATTTTAGTTGGCTGAGGGGGCCTACATGGGCCCGAAATGTGTACAAAATAAAGGTACCTGTATCAACTAAAAATTGAATAAATTTAAAGTGAAGATTGCCTAGTATTTGTGTATTTACACTATATGGTGTTCAAAACAACTAAAATAAATAGCGAGGTTGCGGCCAACGTTTTCAACGCGAAAATGTGTACGTCGGACGTTCAGCACTGCCTTCCTGTAAGCCTAGAAGTGTAACAATGGCGTTTGGAATGTCGAGCATGATTCTACTGACGTTCCAAATGCCATTGTTAAACTTCTAGGCTCACAGGAAGGGGCGATGAACGTCTGACGTACACGTTTTCACGTTGAAAACGTCGGCCGCAACCTCTCTAATATTTTATTATAACTGCATTATGTTCAAATTTCTATACACGTGGAAAAAAATGACAAGATTGCTATTGTATATTTGAATATAAATCTGTATATGCATATTTCCAATGGAAAGCGCTGAATTGTCGAATACGGGACAACTTCCACAGCCAAAATATTTGAATGGTGTAAAGCAGCCAGATTATACTCATTTGAGCATGCTTTACAGAGCACCAACCACAGGCAGATTAGCTCATGGATGCTACCCACCAAAATATTGTATAATGCTTCCAATGATTCTGTTCAGGGCCGGCATAGCTTCCCCATCATTAAATGTCACTGCAAGCCACTGATAATTATATACTACAAATAGCTTAAAGAGAATAATTACTTTTCAGTTTTAAGATCTGTTTTTGTTCTTTATTCTGAAATTGATCCACATATTAAACAGTATATTATATATAAAATCCTAGGATGTTAATATAGTATAGTTCGTTCTACCACCATGTGAATGATAGCAGACTAGTTAATTGTTGCAAGTAGTTAAATTGGTTCTTTGTGCATCAGTAGATATTGATTTATTTTGCCTGCAGCCTAGATCTCTGTACATAATCTTGATGTGTAAGTAGCAACACAAGCCTGTTGAGTGTCACGTGTTAAGAACACTCTTTTGAGACCTTTCAATGTACAATTTCACACGTTACATTTTTGCATAATCTGAGACTGGGCTCTCTGGACTCGTGACTTCTTTGAAATGAATATTTGGTATGTGTTCTGGCTAGTTAAAGGTATCTAGACTATGATCTTACACATGATTATCTTTTAATGCCAACTTTTGTAAATCATCTCCAATCTTACAGTACAGTTTTTATTGCTGGGTAATACTATGGCTATATTATTATGTCATCCATTTTAAAAGATTGTTTGTTTTTTTTTTTTTAAATAAATAAGTAAATATATATATATTTTTTTTAAAAACAATTTTTTAAAATACTTCTTAAAAGATTATAAAACTTCAAAGGTTAATACAGAAGACAACCATTGTTTTTTAGCTATAACCACATTTTATCAGAGACAAAACTAGCAAATTTAAATGGAATAGTATTTATAGCTAGATATGTGAATGACATAATAGAATATGACACATTAATAACTAATGAAAATATAATATGCAACTATGCAAATACATTAAGCAATACATTAAAATTTGAAAGCAAAACTAAAAATGAAATGAATTATCTGGACATAACTATAAACTGCAACAAAAAATGTCCTTAATATAAAGCCATATAAAAAAAGCTGCAATGTGGATAAAAATCTAAACTACATATTGTATTGTTATAACAATTAAAAAGAATAATTTTGTGACTGCACTATCAAAGATATGGAACAGAACATCTAAAGCAGAAGATAGAGAAAAACAAATTGATTTAATAAATACATTTGTATTAAACAATTACCCCAGTAGATTATTAAAAAAATGGATAACAGAATTTATAAAAAAACAGATTTAATGTTAAAAATAAAATAGTTGATAATATATATACGTCATTCCCTTTATATTTAAAGGTACATACGAAAAATATAGAAATGTTTTTAAAAAAATATGGAATTGTACTAGCAGCCAAACTAAAAAATAAAATCAAAAATAATAATAATATCAATAAAATTAAAAATAAAGAAAACTAGATGAAGTGGGTGTTATATATGAGCTTAAATGTATGTGCAATAAACCAGCAATTTACATAGGTGAAACAGGAAGGCAACTCAAGACTAGAGTAAGAGAACATGAAATAGCAATTTGGCTAAAAAATAACCAATTGCCATGGACAGATCATTGTAGCAAATATGGGTGTGTGATCAATAATAATATAGAAATAATCCACAAAGAAAAAGATAAGTAATTATGAAGGTTCAAGGAACATTTTGCGATTGTAAGTGCACACAACACCATTAACTTAAATAATGGGATGGAGATAGATGATGTGTGGGTGGAAATGGTAAGGGCAAAATAGCATGTAAACAGACAAAAGGCTGTTGGAATGATGCCTCGAGGATAGGAAATCGATACAGTGGAGCGCTGTATGTTTTAGCAAAAGAGGTTAGTTCGTTATAATTTAAATCGTTTGAATGCTGTAATTCGTAATAATTTTGTAACAACTGTGTGTTTCCGTATTGTAGTTATGTATTACCTGAAGAGGGGTGCTATGTAACAAATTTTGCACCAAAATGCATTGTATTGTTAAAAATGCTAACAGTTGTAATCCTTAGTAGTTTTGTCTCTGATAAAATGCAGTTATAGCTAAAAAATGATGGTTGTCTTCTGTGTTAACCTTTGAAGTTTCGTGATCTTTAAAGAAGTTTTTTAAAAGATTGTTTTTTTTTTAAAAAAAACATTTCTTTTATTGAAATGTTGGAGATTTCAAAGACAAACAAAAATTTCCTTTTTTAAATTTAGTACTAGGAATGGCATGTTTTTGATGGCCAGATTCCATTCTTGGCCTTTTCCCCAACAAAGTTAACTAAATACATCTAAAATTTACTTTTTCATTGTCAAAGTTTCATTTCCTGTTTTATTGGAGTTCTTTAGAATAGTTTCATTATGTTTTAAGTACTTTTTCTAGCCATTCAGCTCATCATTAGACATTGCACAAGCTCCAAATAGTTGAGTGTGAAAGCCAATAGTATATAACACTATTTGGAGCTTGTGCAATTGTTATGAGCAGGCAGACATCTTGAAATAGTTTTGAGTTTAAAAGCAAATAGTGTTTGATTTAAATTTTACAAAGTTTGTTTGTTACTTTCTACCTTTAATGACAAGCTGAATGGCTTGAAAGTACTTGCAAAGTAATGAAAGTATTCTAGAGTTTCAATAAGTATTTACTTTACCATTTTCTGCACATTATTTTAAATATAAATTTCAATGTATTAGAAATACAATAAGTAATTTTACTACAGACACTACAAAAAGATTTATTTAAAGAAAAAAAACAAGGCTATATAACAAGATCCATGTTTTGAAATGTATAATACAACCAATAGATAAAAATCAATAAAATGTAATTAAAATTGAAAATAATGCACTTAAACTAAAGAAAATAATGTATTTAACATTTGTATAATTCTCTTTATCTTAATTATAAATAACATATTCTTACTTTTTTTTCTTAAATGTGTTTTTTGTTCTTGCACAATCTCACATGTCTCAATTTTTATATCAATAGTCACTGTATCAGATGTGAATTCTATTAATGATCTTTGTGTCTTGTTTTTTTCTTTTTTTTTTATGAAAATCTTATGTATATTTATCATTTTAATTTAAATCTTAGTTTTTAATTCCATTCTAGTTAAAATAATTTGTTTTTAAAAATGTTTGAGTCTTTACATTCCATAATTGGAACTCAAGTGATCCAAAACCTGAGGCAGATCTTGATTAAGATCAAATTTCTTTGTGTGTTATTTCTTACTGGAAGTAAAGGTTTAACAGTGGCATTTACATGTACCAGTAATTAGTCTTCTAGTAGTTTGTACGAAAATCTTATTGATAATGTCATATAAACTCCATTCTAACTAAATTAGTTATTTGCAGTGTCATTTTACAGCATTACTGCACTACCATATCTTTATTAGCCTTTTCTATTGTTTTCTTTATTTTCTGTTTAATTTCTAATCTGCTATAGCTAGTATGCATAATGGCTGATCTTTTCAATGATCCAGAAAGTAAGACACCAACCGAATGCCGTAAATCAATCGGGCTATTTTAATGCTAAATACTAAATAAATTATGTAATTAATTTGGCAATTAATTGGCCAATTTTTTTCTCCCAGCGGTTCTAAATTATTTAAATTAATTATTTTATTTATAATTATTAATATTATTAAGAGATGGCACCTAACGCTTACCTCTAGTGCCAAATTAATTACGTAATTTATTTAGTAATTAGCCTTAAAACTAGCCCGATGGATTTACGGCATATGTTTGGTGATTAGCTATATTACATCGGGTTTAGCGATGTTTACAGTCAGGGGTTCACCACAGGAGAAAGTGTAGGCTTCAGTTTGGTATGCCTGATAGTGTGGCTGTCAAGCTTTCCCAATCTGATCCCTCAGATATTTTTCTGTGGAGTTAAGTGAAAGATATAGTTTATGCATCCTGAAGGCAGGATCTTCAGAAGTGCATCATCACAGCAATTGCCACTGTGAGACAGGACATGNAATACATTTAAAAAAATAACTGTAGTAAGAAAAACAAATGAAAAATGCGAACTAATGTAACGTCATATGGTGAGTTTTTGTTCGTATCGTGGAGCAAAAATATGTTCGAATTTCATGTTGTATCCTGAAAATTTCGTATGCTGGGGCGTTCGTAACCTGAGGTACCACTGTATTCTATAAATTGTGTAATTGCCAGCAACTGAATCAGAAGTTACCAGGATCAGACTAATTTTCTGAACTCAAGTTACTATATTTCAGTTTTATTTTTTATTTTAATGGTCTTTTATAGGCTGATTTTGTTGTATTGAGAGTTTTCATCAGAGTAACATGAAATGTATTTTGTATTCTGCCTGGATTTCATTTAAACATGTAATCTAGATGATCCTTCTGTTATGGAGTCATTAATGATATTTCCATTCTAGAAGAGTGGGGATTTTTGCATTTTGTGATAATGATTAGCTCTTCTCTAATGAATAGAGATTGATGTAAAGTTTTTGTATGTTTTTCTGGTACAAACATACAAAAACTGGTTTTTTGGACCAAAAAAATTATTTTAATTAACTGGAGTTTGTGCCAATTATCAATCATGATTATGGGTAAAAACCTTCAAAATCTTTCCTTTCTGAAGGTTACATGCTATAATTGTTTGGTATGGCTTGCTTATCTGTTACTATAGTAACTCATTGTCAGTATTGGTGTGATGGAGACATTTGACTCATTAAAATTGATAGGACTAGTTTATAATCCTAGTATGAATTTCTCTTTACCAATATAAAAGATTTATTGACCAACAATAATCTAAAGTTAAAGCCTTTATGAAAGGCTTTAAATTTACTAACCTTTGGCTGGAGAATTGGTGATTTTTAGTGAATCTTTTAATTATCATGGATCAGAATTGCGTATTGCCAAACATCTTCACAAGCGCTGGTGAATATTGAATTAGACAATATTAGTTTGGAGGTACGCACTGCTGGTTTTTTGCATGCTAAATTTACACATGTGCTCAATATGGTAAAAAAAAATCACTATTTCCAAGCACTATGCTATGAACAAGAGGGAAATTTCTGTGGTCCAAACATCATTGCCATACCTTGGACCCATTTCTATATGTGAGATCCATTTTGCTTCTTTAATAAATAAATGTTATATTGTTTAAATATGGTAGTCTCCTTTACTCGATCCCGCCCTTCACCTTCTCGTCGACCCCAAGCAACACTCCCTCCACTCACCTGACGTATCATCCTGACTAGTGACAGAGGCGGCTGACTTCTGACCTCCCTCTGGTTCACATATATGTATTTGCCATATTTTTAAACAGCATAAGCTTGTCCTGCCACTATCCCCACTTCTAAATCTATGCAAGCTCATTTGCAATGATCAGGATAAGTTTTCTACTCTTGAGAAGTTGGGAGGGATCTATGCTGTATCATTGGATAATCTTGCAATGGGAGTAAACATAAGATACATTTGGGCAACAACAAGCATGCTTGCTAGCCGCCTAGCAGAACACCAAGAGGATGTTGTGAAGGAAAGGTGCACTACAGAACTTGCAAAAAAAGTATTTGAGCAGGGTTACAATTTGCTATGGTCCCAAGCAACTATGCTCAAGAGCTGCAAAAATTGCAAACTTGTTTTTATATGGGAGTCCCTTCTTACTAATACCTTGAATACATGCAACACTCCCACCCTCGACCTGCCCAGTGTATGGGTCACACTGTATAAGCAGTTAAACAATTGTCATTATCCTCCATCATAATTATAATGTGAGCCTAGATCCACGCATGCGCCGCTTTGCTTATTACATAACTTACTGCTGGTTTAATTCCGAACACATTTGAATATTTGTTGCTTGTGCCTAATGGTCTTGTCAAAAGTTTTAAATTTTGAATTATATGCATTCTGCTCTTCATTGAATTATTTCTGTTTGTTTTTATTAACTTTCTGTATTTGCGTGAAGACGATGACAACATTAGGATCGTTGAAAGTACTTGCGATAAATGCACATATAATGCCAATCTCAGTGATTTCTCTGTCCTACTATACAGTATTTGGTGTGAATATCAACCCATTGATTATTAAGTTATATTGAAAAAATATTGGTTTTAATGGAGGAATACCTTTAAAAATTAATAATTGTTTACTCCATTCTATACTATGGTGTTTAAATTATAATGGAGCTATATTTCAATAATAAACTTTTATGTATTAAGATAGACAATTTCTGAGATAGAGATTGATCTGCTATTTCAGATTTTGTCAAATCCATATTAGAATCTATAAAATTTTTATAGTGATATGAGCTGGAAATCTCAGAAATAGTCTGTTTTGGTCTTGATGAAACTTGTGATGGGTTTGAAGACAGGTTCTCTTAAAGCTAGTTTATGTAATATTACTGCTGACATTTTGTTCCCTGAATATGCAGTATACATGGACAAACTTGTCTGTCAACATTGCTGACAAGTTGCAAGTCATATTCTTGTTGAAGAGAATGTAATCTGTTAAATTTTTTGCTTGTTGTTGCATTGCCAAACCAAAATCCTATGTTAGATCAACAAATGCTCTTGCACCTGCTCAGATCAACTGCAAGTTGTATTTTAGCACATCATGTAAACATCCAAATTGTCAGCAAATTGTATCTGCATGTTTTGGAGTGTGACAAAATGTTGGCAGTAGTTGTATCCTGTAGACCAGTAGTCTGCAAGACAGCAGGAGTTAATAAACAAAATTTTCTTGTTGAATTTTAAGGGTTTGTCTAACTGTAAGTGTTAGACCTCGTAGAAGATATAATTACAGTAGAGCGTCGCTTATCCGAATTAATTGTGGACTGGGGTGGTTCGGATAACGAATTATGTACGAAAAAATATATTAATTTATCCCATGTTGAAATTTTTCTCCATTGCATGTCGCTTTGCGTTGAATTTTCGTCAATGTTAAGCCTAACGAAGACTATTGTATCGTTAAAAATTATTTTTTTATTTTGTACAAACAAAATAAATTTATTGAAAAATATAAAAACAATAAAAATTATACTTCAGATATTAATTGTATCAAAAACGTAAAATATTTGAGTAACCCAAGAAATAGCCGAAGATTGCAGCGCCACAGCACTAGCGAAAATTTAAATTTACCGACTGGAATGCTTTCGGATAACGGACGTTTCGGATAACCAGCTTTCGGATAAATGACGCTCTACTGTATTGAAAATTTAATTAATTCTAAAAATATAACTAGAGGTTAACATAATGAAAGATTAAAGTAGCTTTGATTTATCATTCTTGACAGATTTATTATGTAACACACTACTTTCTGAGCTCTTACACAATAAATAATGAATGATTAGCTTACACATCAAAGAAGTTGGGTATGGGATGGATATAGTTGGTTGATTGAGATACATGCTTCCCAAGCATCAACTTCTAAAATATAACATGCATCAAAATAGGATTTAATTCATTCGGACAAGTTAGAAATAAATGCTTTAATGCATTTTTCTGGAAGAAAGATTTAAACATTGAGTATTTATTCATTGCCACTTATCTAAGAATGATGTTGATATAGTAATGTGGCCTAGCCCAATTTATTCAAAGCTATTACACAGATACAGAAAAAAAGTATATGGCTGATAACAAGGTGGTATTCTGAATCGTGAGTAGGTGTGCCTACACATTAATGTAGATGTGGAGGAGTCTCAATACATTTATGCCAAATTACTTGTGAGAATTTCACAATTTACTTTGTACCCAAATTGAATTCTTCTTCTAATTGACAGGCTGACACCCTCATTGCTTTGGCCTTATGTTACAATTGAAAGATCAAACTTAGAAAGAAATTGAATTTAAATCACTGCAGTATGGTACATATTTTTGAACTTACGTAGTTGTTGGCCAAAGGAAAAGGTATGTCCATGGATGGAAAGAGTCAAAAAAAGTTTTTTGTGTAGTTTCAATTATTAATAATTATTCTGTTTTAATTAATGTTTAGAATATTTAACATTTTTCATTTCTTAAGATAACGCCACAAGTTTTTAAATATGTTTAATAATAGACATTTTGAATAAAGCTCCTTGAATGTAATAGATTATATAGACTAATTGTTACAAAAGAAAATAATAAGAACTTGAAGTGTTGTTTGTTTAAATAGAGTAATAGTTTTTGATAACCAAATGATTACTTTCACATAAGTGGATGAATGTGTACAATCTGCTTTCTTGGAGATTAAGATGGGAAAAAAGTTTCAGTTAAATCTTGAGCTAGAAAACCTGAAAGTACCATCTGTATGGTATTTGACACAGTAATGACATAAATGCATTCTGACTTCTAAATTAAATGTTAAGTTAAATGAACATTCTTAACAACACTCCAGCAACGAGTCATTAGTAATTCTTAAGAATGATTACTGATGATAACTCGTGCTGTTCCTTATCGTATCTAATGCCCCTGAGAGAATAGAGCAGTTGGTGAAAAGACCATTTTCGGCCCCTCTTTTGGAGACATTGCTTATTCAAATAACAATGATATTGAAGTAGAAAAATAATCTAGTATAAATGTTAGCTCATGACCAGAGTAGTTTCCTTATTTGGAAAAGATAATCAGAAAACAGTTAATTTTTAAATATTTTTTTTTCTCTGAGTGGCATCCTAGTTGCACCCCTTTTACAGAACAGATCATACTTTTGAAATTAGTCACTATAAAAAATTATAAATTTGTACTAAAAATTTTATTTGTACTAAAAATTGTGCAATGATTAGTTACTGATTTGTTCACTTGTAATTTTATCAAATTTAATACTGAATTTGACAGATCTATATTATTAATTAACAGTTTTGGTATAATTTAATTATAAAGACATTTTGGTTTTAAAGTGAAATTGCAAATTTGTGTGAGATGTTTGTAATTTTAAGATTTGATCTGATGAAAATAAATTTGTTCATCTATTATTTTGTTAAATGATAGCTGAACAAACATTAGTGTTAGAGAGAGTTTTATTACTCTGTTGCAGTTTTATCAAAAAGTATAAAATAATTAAAATGTCAATATTAATATGATAGTCATACGAAGATGACGACAATTATCCACATGTGGCCTGTGGATCCTTCCCGAAAGATTTTAACTATGGACTTGACGAGGGAGATGGAGATTATCCCAATTCTCTTCCAGGTGAATGTAAGCCCCGTATTCTATTGATGGGGCTTAGAAGGTAAGGACAATAGAATAATTGATATAAAAATAATTCTGAGAGACAAAATATTTGTGCAATCAATATTAGAAACAGCATGCTTTGAAAAATTACAAAAACTTTAGATAATGTAACTTACATTTCTGGGTTAAAATGAATTATTGGGCTGCAATTTGAAAAAATTGTAGACCTATAAATTTCCACTGTTGTTCACCCATTTGTCCATCTTTCCTTAATCTCAAGAATGGAGTTAGGTAGGTGAAAGACAATACCAGATACACAAACCTTAGGGGGCAGGAGGACCTGATTAACTATATATGAACTTATGATGCAAACTGGAAGTTGCATTATTTCAATTCAAAACTTTTCCCCTGAAAACAGTTAATAGATGACTGGCATGACTCTGTTAAAGGAAAATTACGATGTAGGGAAAGCCACTACTAATTTGAGATGGAGAGCATATATTTTAAATTAAATAAATTAAAAATACAATTAAAAATTGCAGTCCAGCATTGTGACAATGTCACAATAAGTAATTGTTTGTAAACTTGTACATTTTCCAAGTAATCTATAATATTTTGTCACCAGAAACATTATCACTTAAGGGTACAATTGATTGCTTATTTAAAACAATTAAAACATTGGTTATCAAGGAAATGTTTTTGATTTTGCTGCAATCATCATTGTCATGTAATGTCTATGGAACAGCATTATTGCTGCAATCATCATTGTCATCATGTCTATGGAACAGCATTATGCAAATACTGTGTATGTATTGGTTAAGGCTAATGATTACTACATTTCTTTGAGAATAAACTCCTTTTGGTTGCTTTAAGTAAGCAATTTCTATAGTTTTAGTTGTAACTTGTAGAAGCTTGTACATTGAAATATATTGTTTTGTAAAAACATTTGAAAAATGTTAGAAAAACTTCCCAAGTAGTATAATTCTTAGTATTTTTTTTATAAAAACACACAAAAATGCATGCAGAAACTTTTGATGAAAATTTTAAATATGAATGAATCTGTATATTCTAATTATTCTAAGTAACTATGCATTGAGAAATCATTATAATTTCTATTATTCTAATAATATATATGATTCTAATATATATATATATATATATCAAAAGAATACATTTCTAATGCAAAGATGATGAAAATTATTTAATTTGTACCTTATTCAAATAAAATATGGATGCCTAGCTTAAAATTCAATGTAGTCACCGAGCACCTCATCCACCAACTTTCTCAAAGTACCAGGAATTGGGACGTGGACAGATGGTCACTTCTGTGTATGTCTGCAACCAAACCTGTAGCCATTAACTTTGAATGACAATTCTTGATTGTTCTCAGATTGGATGGAATGATGTCCATTCCTCATTACATATTCCACCAACTCTACACAGCAATCACTGAATTCCACACTTAGCAGCAATCTACTCTCTCTTCTGAACAGACAAACAGTTGGCCAAATTTTTTTCTACTTCATGTGTGTAGTGCATCAGTGGTGCAGTTGCTGCCTACATCAACCAATGCAGGAATTATCAGGTCAGTCCATAAGTTTGTGTGCAATTTTATCTACAAAAAAAGCAACAAAAAATTTTAATTAAATTTTATTTCAATCTATAATGTATTCACCATTATTTTGTACAATTTCTTGCCATCTTGATGGTAGCTTTTTAATCCCGTCTTTGTAAAATGATTTCGGTTTTGAATCAAAATATTCAGAAATAGCCTTTTTTACATTGTTCTCATCCTCAAAAGTTTTTCCTTTTAAAAAATTATGCAAACTCCGAAAAAGATGATAATCACTGGGAGCAATATCTGGCAAATATGGTGGATGAGGTAAAATTTCCCAGTTGAAGCTTTGGAGTTGAGCAGTTGACGTCGTTGTCAGTTAGCTATTGACAGTTCATGTGGTATCCATTTTCCTAGCTTTGAAACTTTTCCGACTTGTGGTAGATGTCTATGAACTGTTCCATGGGATGAATTTAAACGTTCCGCAATTTCATCAACTGTTAAAGATGGTTCTGCTTCAACTAGTGCAGAGAGAGCATCATCATCAAAGTCAACGGGTCTTCCAGTACGAGTCTTATTTTCCACACTAAATTCATTATTTCTAAATCTGTCAAACCACTTCTGCACAGTCCTTACACTAATTACAGTTTGATTATGAACAGTATTTAATTTTTTGGCTGCATTTGTAGCATTCTCATCACTTAAAAATAAAAAGTATAAAACATGTCTCTTATATTCATCTGTTACTTCCATTTTAACGAAAATAAACAACTGAAATGTTCCCAATTCTGAACAGTATTATATAAATGAGATCCAATTTAACACTTCAGTGTAAAAAGTATCACATTAGACTGGCATTTTTAACAGCAAAACAAGATCATAAAATAAGCACAAACTTATGGACTGACCTAATATAAAAATCCATTGATTGACATACATGTGCACACAAACTTTATTATGATTGCATTGTTATTAAAGAATTATAGTGATTTCTCAGTGCCTAGTTACTTTCTGCCCACCCTGTACACATGGTTTTTGTCACTTTAAATTAAAATGATATCTACAAAACAATTCTCAATAATGTCTAGCTTCAATGTGAAACAAAGTATAGAAAAATTAAAAATTATCAAAACACAGCCACTCTAACAGATTTCATTATTTATAATTTGTCATTGACTAGATGGCATATGCCAAGCCAAAAAACTATTTCACATTCAGTTATGAAATTAACAGCACAACTGCCTATCAGCAATACAGAAAAATTAAATAGCTGTACATGCCAATTTATACTACTAGAGAAAGTTAATATACAATACTGTTTGTCAGTATTACATAAAAATATTTAAGTTTTGTGTACTTTTGACAATATATAAATGTCCTCTTCAGGCAGAATAGTTCGTAGAGAACAAAACATTTGAATTCAAAAATAGAACCCAAATAGAAGCTAACATTTTTACAAATCATTGTCCTGTATGGTCATAGAATTTTATTACCATACAGGATTACATACATAAAAGTTACAAAATTATATATAAAACTATGATTATATGTAAAAGAAAAACATTAAAAATATTGGCGTAAAATAATTAATAACAAAATAAACAATGAATAAGTCTGTCAGAGACTTTTGGCCTTAGATAAAAAAGTTTGTATTCTGCAGAAACTATGAATTTTTGCATAGGGCTAATAATTTTCTGCTACAGTCGTGATTGGTGTTAATTAGTGAAGGAAGATCCAAACCCTTCAGTGTTGAGAAAAGTAAAAAAAGTTGTTGCTATGCTGGGTGTAACATCAGCATTATCTGGACCTTTAGATCCACCAGCCAATGTAGCATGTCTCAGACTATTTTTTATGTAAAGGCACACACGTCTGTCTTGCCACTTTGCCCCTTAGTAAATAAGTGCTCCCATCCAATGTATTTCCTAGAAAAAGCACTTGTTAGAAAAATGAATGCCCTTGTTCCTAGCTTTAATCTTGTCTTATCTTCATCACTTGAAGCAAAGTTTGTAAGAGGCTTTGCTTCAAGTGGCATTTGGACTATACCTACAGTGACCATATTTTTTTGGGGAAAATAAAGGACATATCGAAGAAAATCAAAAAATACCTTATAAAATTCATAAGTTTATAACATTTATTACGAAAATAGTAGCATACAACAATGCATACATTAAAATTTTAAACAATCTGAATCATTACACATACACACATTGTAAAAATTTAAATAACATTAATTTTGATACTTTTCAGTAGAATTAATTTTTTTTTAGCGCGCCGTTTCATGCTTTAAAGTCATAAAATTCCATACAGTTCATTTGAAAGTTGTATTTGATGGAAATACATGCTTCTAATGTGCTTACTTTTAAATCAGTTTTTTCATTCGTCCACATATTATTCACCAATGAAAATATTCGTTCAACGGGGGCATTAGATCCAGGGAGACAAAGAAAATTCTACGATTTTACAAATGTTTTTGAAAACAATTTCTTTTGCTGTAAAATGTTCAAAAATCTCAATCCACCTTTGATGGCAGGGCTGGTTATTCTGTCACCATTCGTCGATCTTTTCGTTTGTGACATATTTTTTTACACATGAAACTTCATCAAATAATTCACCGTCGAGTATATTTACGGACCAATGATTCGAAATAAAGATATAGCTTTCCTCTACTTTCACCCACAAAGTGATTTTGCATAATGTGACCCATTCAAACACCTCTATTTCAATAAAAAACATGTCCCAATTATTTAGATAATCTATGCACGTTTGATAAAATGTGTACACAGCATCATTGAATTTTTTGGCTTGTATATTTTTTGATTTTTCTAATGCTAAAATCACTTTTCTAATAACAATAGGAAGAAACCCCTCATTTTTCTTTCAACTAACTTTAGCTTTAATTAACAAGTGTATCATCCACCAACTAGAGAGTTAAAAAACTATCACAAAAATCCCCATAAGTGTGTCCACCCCCTGGTACTGTCAGTGGCCGTTTGGTTGGCGATACACTGCACTACTGTGCTCTATGTAGCAATGCAACACTGGTCGTGATGGCATACACAAAACTAACTTGTTCAATATATTATTAAAAAAATTTTTAAACTTTGTGTCAACTTTACAAAATAAAGGACAAAATGCCTATTTTAGAAAATAAATAAAGTTAAAGGACAGAGCAGTGAAATAAAGGACTGTCCTCTTAAATAAAGTTAAAGGACAGAGCAGTGAAATAAAGGACTGTCCTCTTAAATAAAGGACATATGGTCACTGTAACTATACCTCCAAATTTGTACCAACTTTTCAAACTGTTTAGATGTGTTTGCATTATATGTGTCTGTGTCCCATTTTGAAGCAGTCATGCTTGCAAACACCTTATTTGAGAATCAAGGCACTTTTACTAATTACGGAGAACAATTATTTCTGTTTCAATGGAAACAGAAATAATTTTTTTCAGTAATTAGCTCAGTTTACTTACAAAAGCAGTGTGTCTATGGGTTTGCCTCTATTGGCCATTTTGGCAGTTGGTCATGAGAGTTCAGAATTTTTAGATTCCCCTTACCGTACATTATCCCCATCTATATTTGAGGTATGTTGAAGATATTCTACTAGCATGGGAAGGCACTGATAGTTACTGGATTTTATACAATCACTGTGCTATTTTCCTGACTATTTCATTTACTAAAAAGGAGTGAAAAGATGCAAAGATCTCCTTTTTTTGATGAACCTCCATACATCATTCCTTCTATGGCTTTTCAACCCTTCAGGTACAAAAAATTTGCTATTATAGTGCTGATACGCAGGGTTCCTTATATCCTTCCACTCAATTGCTTATAGATGATGATGAGCTTACCCTTTTTAAATTGGCAATTTGCAGTGCTGGGTATTATTTGGCTAAGTTCAAACATCTAGTCAACTGGATCAAAGGCATGTTATTTCCACTATCCACTTTGTATTGTAAGAAGGAGTTGGTTTTTGTGACCCTGGCCATTCCATAGCTGAGTTTCTTTTTGTTAAGTATTTTGTCATGTTTTCAAGAAATTTGGCTATATTTTGCCACTAGCACCCCAGCACGTTGCATAGGATACTTTAATGATAGAAATAAAGTTACACTCTATGGAAAATGTGAGATATATACCCTAGATTTTACATCAAGTGCTTTATGAAATCTGCTAACTACATCGAAAGTATTATACAGTAGAGCGTCAATTATCCGAAATGTCAATCATCCAAAAGAATTCCAGTCGGCAAATTTAAATTTTTGCCAGTGCTGTGGCCCTGCAATCTTTGGCTATGTGAGCCCGCGGATTTTTGCGGGTCTTTTAAAAAAAAATTTAAATTTTCTTGTTAATTAACTTCGGAAAAAACCCCAAGATTTTGTACTAGATCGGATTTCACCGATTGTATCACAACTCGCTGAGGAAGTTTACAGTTAGGTGTGAAAAATGCACCATCATCGTCAACAAGAATCGATGACGTGTCAGCTCTCGCACGAAAAAGTATAAAAGCTCGAATCTCCGTAACCTCAGGGCGATTCGTCATAGGAAGTTGTACTTAGTAATAGTGTCACCGAAACTCCCGAGCCTCCATTCAGCGGACCCGATCCAGCTATAGAGAGAGGACCTCGAATAGAAGACACGGAAGACACCACACCCTGAACGTTCGCCAATTCGCCCTGCCACCGACAGGTATTTTGGGGTATATAGGATTTGTAAGCGCTCTCTCTCAAACTCGAAAATTCGTGCTCGAATTTATGTAAATAGTAGAGATAACCGCTTTTAACCTCTTGTAGTGCTTAGTTGAGTATATAATAAATGCTTGTTTAGTTTTAAACCTGTTTCCTGTTATTTAAGGATGCCTATCAACTTGCTCACCTCCCTCCCCACTCGAACTGCCCTCCTAGCCATCCAACGACGCCGAGATCAGGTTTTATCAACCTGTTGCCGAGTAAGTGGTCAGTGGGAGATTGATCCCTGACCCGCGGTTTATCTCACAGCTGTCTTGGGCTATTTAAATATTTTATGTTTTTGATACTAAATTAACTTCTGAAGTATAATTTTTTTATTGTTTTTATATTTTTCAATATATTTATTTTGTTCGTACAAAATAAAAAAATAATTTTAACGATACAATAGTCTTTGTTAGGCTTAACATCGATGAAAATTCAACGCAAAGCGACATGCAATGGAGAAAAATGTCAAGATGGGATAAATTAATATATTTTTTCGTACATAATTGTTTATCCCAAACATCGATCTTCCGAACAACCTCAGTCTCCAATTGATTCGGATAATCGACGCTCTATTGTATATTGGAGCCAGTACTAGAGTGCTCTGCTACTGTCTTCCAGAATATTGCAATGATGATGTAACAAATTACAACAGAACTAGCTAAAAAAGTGATAGAGAGTTGCTTTGATTGCAAACTTTTCTTCTAAAACACTGTAGTGGTCAAAAAACATTATTCATATGGAAATTCCTTTACACCTTAACAATGTCTCCTGTAACTCTGTTAGATAGACCAGAACTGTGGACAGCACTGTTTAACCACAAAGTTGTAAATCACATGGTTCATGATAAAGTTCCTCATAGCATCATTGGCATTGCTATACATTTATTTTGTTTATTTACTGTTTATTTTATTATTAATTATTTTAATCTTGTTTTATTTATAATGTTTTCTTTTACATATAATTATAGTTTTGTAATATTGTATAATTTTGTAAATGACATTTAAAATTATATATATACAATGTGCATACAGAACAAATGATTTGTAAAAAGTTTAGTTTCTGTTCGGGTTCTATTTTTGAATTCAAATGTTTTATTCTCTATGATCTATACTGCCTGAAGAGGATAGTTATATACCAGGGGTGGCCAACCTGTGGCTCGCGAGCCACATGCGGCTCTTTGAACGATTATTTGTGGCTCTCGATAAATGTACCCGAGTTCCCTTTTCATTTTTGTGTTGTTATATTTTAAAAAATTATTATAATTCCGTATGTGTTTCAAAATGCCTTTTAAATTACTAACAACAAATATAAAAGGCTAAGTGCAACGTTGTAACAAATTTCATTTCCGTCCAAGTTAAGAATGATATGACTCATTGAAAACTGCACGAACGAACATAAACAGTGGCGTAATCGTCCGTTATCGACCGACTCCAAACCGATTTTGAATTTGTAAACTGTCATTGCAATGGACAGTTGACATTGTGCTCTGGAGGAAACAATTTGTATCACTCTTGCTACGGATATAATTTGTAATCTGGAATTTTTTGCATACCTTTTTAATACGTATTTAATTGCGGCTCGCGAAAAATTTCAAATTTTGAAAAATGGCTCGGACTATCAAGGAGCTTGGCCACCC
>NW_019385514.1:53390-65625 GCF_000671375.1 Centruroides sculpturatus | reverse complement strand
ATAACATTTCAGACATTGTTATAAATAATTTTATATATTTCGATTTTAAGAATGTTCAAACCATTTTAAATTTGAATTTGTTATTGCATATTGGTTCGATTATAGAACGATTGTAAACATTCCAGAAAATTGATCAAATTGAAAATAGTTTGATTCTCGGCAATTCTCATCATTCTCAGTGGTAGGTGTTATATAACAATTACTATGGTTATTGCTTGCAAAATCTGTGCGAGCAAAGCTGCAAGTAGCAGCTAGTATAAAATAAGACTTTATACTAGGTGTGTCAAACTCATTTAAACAATGGATCATTAATGCAACTGGTAAGATTCATGCGGGCCACACAGGGCTGCCGAGTTGGTAAAAAAAAAACACTTGACTCTGACTCCTGATAATTTTAGTAGACCAACTGCAACTCTGGCAAAATTAAATACCAAGTCATTTTATGAGGGGGCAGAGGCAACTCATAGGGAGGCACTCTACTCTGAACTCTGAAAGGAGCCTGGGGTGTTTACCCAAATACATTTATAGTTAGTATTTTTAATATTTAAGTTACATTAATATTTACAGTAGAGCATCAATTATCCAACCTCTGATTAACCGTCACATCGGTTAACCGACCGTTCTAGTCGGCAAATTTCAAATGTTTGCTAGTGATGTGGTGCTACAATATTTGGCCATGTCTTGGCTATTTTAATATTATTTTTGTTAAATTTTTGCGTGTTTTAGCTGGCAAACACAGCTCGACCATGGAAGGAAGGCCAGTATTTAAACGAGACTTAATTTTCTAATTATGAGTGGTTGTTTGTTTTGTGAGCAATAAAATAATTTTTAACGATACAATAGCGACGATTATTATTTAAAAAAAAAATTTGTTTGGCTTAACATCTATGAAAATTCAACGCGAAGTTGATTAATAGCAATATACTAATATGCTATTTACATGGGATATACTAATATACTATACAGTGGGTGATCGGTTAACGAACAGATCGGACAACGAACAAATCGGATAATGAACACTTTCGCGAAAGATTTTTATGTTTGGACAACGAACACATGATCGGATAACGAACACTTCACAGAACAAACACAAGAAGAAGCGACGTAAAATAATGAATACCGATTGGACTTCCCTCCTCTTCAGGCAACAATTCGAAATTTTTCGGAGTGTGGGAGACATCGACGCTCAAGCCGGTATATAACGATCGGATAGTATTCCTCCGAACTTTGAAACTCTCCCTTGTAATTCCAGCCTTTTATCTTTCTGACAAAATAATTCTTTTACGTATTCGCGAGACTTTCGGATAGGCACTCGTTAAGTTTTGCGTCTGTTTTTCTTTTCTAAAGGTGAGAGTATAATAGCAAAGGTAGAGAGTGAGCAGAAGATGCCTAATGTTGCTGGGCAGTATGGCGTGAATAGGTCTACAGTAGGCTGCAGTTCAATTTTTGTTTTAAGAAAAATACTGTATAATCAAGAAGACTCAAGCAGCTAAAAGAGTAACAAAAATCACATCTCAGAAATAAAGAACATCGAAGAGTTCAATGGAACCCGAAACGGATCTGACGACAGAAGAACGCCAAGATCTCTTGAATGAAGAACACCAAGAAACTCGGTGAGATATGTTTTCTTCTGAAAAAAAAGAGGATTAATGCTGATATCTGCTATTAATTAAAAATCTTTTGAAGAAGTGGGAAGATGTCAGAACGACGGTCTTAGAATGGCATCCAAACCAGGTTGAGGCTTGGGGATTTCTACAATTGCAATGCTATCAATTACTTACTAAAAATCCCAAAGAAGAGAGAAAAGCAATCGGCATTAGACAGATTCTTTAACCCTTTCAAATGAAAAAAAATATGACTAATAAAAACGCAAAACTGTATGTATGTATTTTTATTACTACATATAAATAAACGTAGTAAGAAAGTGTATATTTTTTGGGGGGTCTCCAGAACGAATTAATTAAATTCCCATTAAAACCTATGGTAAATCGATAATCAGTTAACGAACAATTCGGATAGCGAACAAAGTCTTGGAACGGATTATGTTCGTTAACCGATCACCCACTGTACTAATAATGTATTTTTTCATTCTTTTCGGTTATCTGATTTTTTCAGTTATCCGACCAACCTGAGTCCCCAATTGAGTTGGATAATCGATGCTCTACTGTATTTGTATAAAATAATTAATTTTAACAAATATTTAATAAGAGGAGAAAGAGGGCGATAAAATTCTACATCTACAGATATTGACAACATTTGCACTTCAATTTCACACTTCTAGAAAAGTTAGTCCAACTAAAAAGTGTGCAATCTAGCTAGCTACTTCAGTCCCTTATTCAGAAAAGAAAAATGTGTACTCTGATCAATTAGTCTGGCTCATTCAGAAAAATAGAGTACTTATTTAGAGCAGGGAAAATAAAGGAATGATTAAAAAATATTCAAATTTAATTGGGTCAAAATAATTTAACTACTAAACACGAATACAACAAAGAATACTATATATTTAACTAGCTGTTACCTGCGGCTTCACCCACACGGAATTTGCAATTTGATACAAATAACCCTCCCTGGATACTTCACTAAGATTCTCAACATTAGTTGTTACTATAAAAACAAAAAATCTCATCTAAAATAGTATAGTAGATGATGATGTTCAGGTTAAGCCTTAATCCTCTCCCTCTCCCCTGCAGGAGAATTTCGGAAAATCTCTTCTTAGTGTGCATTTTCATGACATACCCTAACTGTGTACCAAATTTCATCTCTTTAGATTCATCAGTTTGCTCTGGGCAATGATGAATCAGTCAGGACATGTAATTTTATATATCACAAGTTCAGACACATGCACTGCGTATCTCGCCGACCATGTGACTGCGCCCTGCAGTTACCTATCTCGTATACGTACACATCTTGCGCCTTGCCACCCGCTGACACCAAAAATATAATGCTTACCTAGATGATATCTTTTAATTTATATAAATGTTTAACAGAATAATATACAGCCTATGTCTACCCTGAAGGTCCATTCTAAATATTGGTGAAAGAATTTTTGAAATCAGATGAGTACTTTCAGAGATTACCTCCTACGTCCAAACTTACAAACTTTACCTCTTTATAATATTAGTATAGATAAATTAAATTGATGCATTTTGTATTTAAAATAAATGAATTATAACAAAATACAAAAAGATTTTAAAAAATTAATAAATATATAATAAATTTTCTTTTATTTAAATAGAAAAACTAAAGTAAATTTTAAAATGTGGAATCAGAGTCGACACATTTTTTCGACTCTGACTCCTGTGGCCAGAAATTCCTCCTGACTTTGGCTCCATAGCCCTAGGGCCACATCACACACACAAATTTTCTTAAAATTATAATTTGAAGTGAGAATGAAGGAATATAGATTGGGCAATTAAAATAAATTATGTAATTCAGTGAATTCAACTCAACAATGTATAATTGTTACACTATTGCTTTTATTTAAATATTTATTTTATGTACATATTTATAAAACTAAAATTTAATTGTTTTCACTGGAAACTTGCCAGTGCTATCTTCCTTCTCCCTAGTTTTCCAATATCTGGATTCAAAGACTGAGAACAATCTTCATTATGGCAGATAGATGTTTATCAGTTAATCTTGATCTGTAAGCTGTTTTATTTAATTTCAGAAAAATTACTTCAGGGGCTGCCAGTTGACACCCCTGCTCTATACAACCAATAACCAATGTGAAGTATGGTTAAGTTTTTATAAACCTTTCTGGGTTCTTCCTGAGATTTTCTTAATTCTAAATAAGTTTGATCTTTCAAAATCATTCATGAATACAAAATTCAAACATAAAATCAAAGAGTAAGAGGATGAGTTCGAATAAAGAGAACTTATGCACATGTGTTCCCGTGCCATTTTTAAATAAGATTGAATATTAAATATTGTTGTCAAATAAAGTATGTCATGCCATTGAAAGATACATCGCCCTAAAATTAATGCACATGGACTAATTAAATGCATGTGATAATTAAATATATGTCATTCTTTTTAAGACTAAAATGCAATGCTTAATAACAAAACTATTTGAAATATGGTTTGTAGGTTATGCTTTATATATAAATGAATTTTTCCTAATTTTTAAACATTGCTTTTAATTCTAAATATAAATTATGAATCTTCAAGTATTATAATCCAAATGCATTATTAGAGAATCAACTGGAAATAGTAAGTACTTACAAACCTTTGGTCACAGAAGTACTCAACTGGGAGATTGTGTTCAGGACTTACTGTATAGTAATTTTTAATTGGATTATCCTGTAGTGTTTTCATAATCTTTATGGTTCCTCTGTAGTTTGGCTGATCAGTGGCCAAGCTAGATCAAAATGCTGAACACTGATAGTTGGTTTGGGGTTCACACCTTACCAACAGGCTCACTAATTTAAAAATAAGATGTGTGAGTGTAGCATTGGCTTCTTGGGTTTTTTAAAACTTTTTTGCTCTGTGGACATTGAGATTTATTTTAGAAAGCCCATTATGGGTTAGGCCAGGCCCACAATGGTGCAACCAAGTGCATGGATGGGCCCAACATATCCAAGATGGACTACTACACAAAAAATTCTTGGTGTTTTTTGACCCACCTGGATTTAATTCCAGTTCCCTAGAGATTGACTGGAAATGTTTACTGAACCACCTGATATTTTCTTATTAACCCTTAACCTATCCTATGTTGTTCCCAAAAATATTTGTATTGACCTCATTGACTTGCGTGGGCAATCCCGAATATATTCGTGTTTACATCGGAACGTTTTTTATACTAAATGTTGCCGTGTCACAATTTTTATATTAAAATGAACTTTAGAAATACAAAAAATTATATTTTAATATTATTCAATATATTTATTTTGTTTGTAAAACACAAAAAAAAAAAAATTTTACGATACAGTAAACACAATTATCATTAAAAAAAAAAAAAATTTAGGCTTAACATCAACGAAAATTCAACATGGTGTCACAGGCAACAAATAAAAATTTCAACATCGAATAGGTTAAGTACTTTTTGAGAACTAAATCATTGGTAAGTCTTTGCCTAGTAATTGTCACAGATCAGCTTTAACTGTTAATTATGAAAGTTCCTTATGACTATTTTTCTACATAACTGGCCAAACTTCAGCCTACATTCAGACTCTTGTGCTGAAAAACTGCAAAACCAACCGACCAATCATTTTACCTTTATTAATGTTTATTTTTTCTTATTAATATAATTTTATTGCTGAAATATTTGACATAGAAAAGATTGAATATTTTATTTTAATGAAAAAGCTTATATCAAGAGCAAAATATTTGTTAGTTTAATATACAAAACAGTTTTAAATTAGATAAGTTTATTTTAAAATACAGAGAATTATATTGACACATTACAAATTTGTTGCTTAAATATTATGTAATGTAATAAATTTGAACACTTGGCATTCTTTCATTTTTATTTTAATTTAGTTGATACGCGTTTTAGATTACACGTTTTGGGTGTAATATGCCCCTCCTCAGGAACTAAAAAATGACAAGAATACATACAATACATAAAAAAGTAAAATAAATATAAATGATTAAGAAAAATATCTTAATCATTTATATTTATTTTATACATACATACATACATACATACATACATACATACATACATTCCTTGGGATTTTTACAAACTGGGTTCTATTAGGTGAATACATAATATGTATATGGCTTACATGTGTACTATTGTATATCTATTTAAACAATATTATAAATATAACATTAATCATCACAATACATATATCTAGGCTTTTAACATACCTCTTTTTTTTCCCCCAAATACAATTAAAGGGTAAGTATACCTCCAGTGCTTTACATTAATCTATTTCATATTAAAAAATGCTTAATTCCTCTGTATTATCTATACAAATATATTAATAAACGATATACCAGTTTTTATTATTTTGAAACTTATGTTGTTAGCATCCTTCCTTATGTTTGTCCAAGAAGCCATATGGTGTTGAATCAAATTTCATTTCAAATTCTATCGGTTTTTACGTGTTTTTTTTTAAAAAGGAAATTCACTATAAATTATCTTGTTGTAATAACACGGAATAAATATGATGTACCTGATTTTTCTTTATAAAATTGAATATAACCAATAGAGCATAAATGGTTGTATCTTCACCTGCTTTGCATTATATTGTAATTCTGTTTTCACCTTTTTACTATGCAATAGTGTACTAATTAATCATTTTCTCACACTAAGATGGCAATGATTGACTTTATAATGGTTACTTTCTTTCGTCAAAAAATATTTTTATCTATTTAATTATGGCANAATGATATAATTTGTAATCTGGAATTTTTTGCATACCTTTTTAATATGTATTTAATTGCGGCTCACGAAAAATTTCAAATTTTGAAAAATGGCTCGGACTATCAAGGAGCTTGGCCATCCTGGTTATATACAGTTGAAAGTACTTGCAACATAAATATTTTTGTGTAATGCTAACTGACATTGGTGTATGTCTGTAATGATAGAGAGAAAATTTATGAGTACTTTAAACAGTTTGTTACCAACCTCTTCAGGCATACGTATAATTTTGATATCATTACAAATTTCTCACTGAATGGCAATTTTTCAGACACCAGGTAATACCTGGTATTTTTAATCTTGTAGTTAACTTGTTTTTGAAAGTCATATTTACATAATAGTAAAAAATTTTCATAAATTGTAAAAAAAATATAGTAAATGTAATAAAGCCAATTTTATAAAACACTTAGAATTAAGTGACAAAGTCACTTTTATAATTATTTTAATATGTAACAATCTAATTCATTTGGTTAAATGATTTGTGTATGGTACAGTCAACAATTTTTTGATTAACCATTCTGGTGGTTTGGTGTGAAAATATATATATGGTACATGTGATATTTGGTTATAAATCAGCTTTATCTGTAATGGTATCAGATTCCCATTGTTGAAGTTTAATGAAAGGTGTATATGTTACCGCTAAAGCTCAAAAGCCGTTAATGTGTACATTACCTAGCTAATCTGCAGATTAACTAGGGTGATCTGTTAAAGTTGCGAAAATTGTTCCATTTCTCAAATTATCTAGGTAGTGTGCACATCACCTACTAGCCACTCAGTAAAGTGAAAATAAGATCTTTGCTGAAACAATAGCAACGTTTCTGTACGCTTAAATTAACATAATGTTGTTTATCCTGTAAATGTTCGTCCGATGGAGAAATATTTTTAATAAAATTGAAGACAAAACTGTCCAAAAAGGATCACCATTTATTTTTTGTGTTCCAAGACTAACACATTCTTGGAGACTGACCTTTCTTTGTAGGCTGCTTGTCACCGGAAAATTACAAAGAGTCCTTTCAAAAAACACAAAACACATCCAATTAAAATTACAAAAATTTCTGAAAAAGGAACTGGTGACATACAGTTGTCCTGCTTACATCCATCTATACCTTCTTTTGGGGGTTTTGGCTGCTTTTTTTTTTCCAGCCAAAACCCCCAAAAGAAGGTATAGATGGATGTAAGCAGGACAACTGTATGTCACCAGTTCCTTTTTCAGAAATTTTTGTAATTTTAATTGGATGTGTTTTTTAAAAGGACTCTTTGTAATTTTCCAGTGACAAGCAGCCTACAAAGAAAGATCAGTGTTTGAGAATGTGTTAGTCTTGGAACACAAAAAATAAATGGTGATCCTTTTTGGACAGTTTTGTCTTCAATTTTATTAATAATGTTGTTTATTTAATTTTCGATATCTAAAGAATCAAGTTAATACAATCAACAAATTAGTTAATAGAATCAATCATCAATTAAGTAAAAAACTGTAATACAAAAAAAATGAAATGGTTTAAAATATTATTACAATTAGGGAGATGGTGGATTACCACTTATGGAATTTCGGAACTTTGATTATATATCTGAACTGAGGGGACTGAGACGAGTTCAACAATACCCTACTTTTGGACCAGAGACGAAAAGTAAGAAAGTTATAATACTTTTTCCGGCGATTGCATGATAAAATTGTGTGTTAATGTTACCTTTGGTGACTAAAATGGTGGCTCGTCTCCAATTCCAGCAAACCGAAGAAAGGAAACAGTGGGGACGCACGTTCTAACCTAACCTAACCTATTCTAATAAATTACCGTAATTATTACCAACCAAATTATTAGAATAGGTTAGGTTAGGTTAGAACGTGCGTCTCCACTGTTTTCTTTCTTCTGTTTGTTGGAATCAGAGACGAGCTGCCATTTTAGTCACCATAGGTAACATTAACCAATTGTGCTTACTTATTAGTGTAGTCTAAAGATTGGTGACACTTTGAATTACATAGGTGTGTTTGTCACAAAAAAGAATTGCTATTTGTGGTACATTTATTTGTAGCAAAGATCTTATTTTCACTTTACAGAGTGCCTAGTAGGTAATGTGCAGATTACCTAGATACTCTGCACATTACCTAGATAATTTGAGAAATGGAACAATTTTCGCAACTTTAACGGATCACCCTAGTTAATCTGCAGATTAGCTAAGTAATATACACATTAACAGCTTTCGAGCTTTAGTGGTAACATATACACTGTATCAAAGAAGAGAAATTTTATATCAATGCTAAAATTTGGCATCAAATTGCCAATGATGAGGGAAATTTGGATACTAGTTCAAGGTATGTTTTAACTCCATAAAGCTATAACAGATATATGCAACAATGCATTATTTCAAGTGTAGCAGCAAAGTAATTGTAATATATGTTCTGCTGATATCATAATTTTTATATATTGTTACTATTTTTCAAAAATAATGGAACTTTTATTATAAGACAAAATACTAATTTGTATAAATAATTATTTTAAATTGAAATTTTATAATTGAAAACCCATTAATTTCAAAGTTTCTAATGAAAAAAATGATACATTCTTACTTGAGGAAACATTTTATAGCCTATTAATTTAAAAATTTCCTGTTTTGAAATTACAGTTTATTGAATTTTTGGAAATTTTGATTTCAGGAGTGGAAAGTCATCTATTCAGAAAGTTGTTTTTCATAAAATGTCACCAAATGAAACATTATTTTTAGAAAGTACAAATAAAATAGTTAAAGATGGTAAGTTATTAATATGTTTTATTCTCTAAAGGCATTCATTTACATAAAATATGTATGTAATATATATCATAATTTTCAGATATATCCAATAGTTCCTTTGTTCAGTTTCAAATCTGGGATTTCCCTGGACAGATAGATTTCTTTGATCCTACATATGACATAGAAATGATATTTGGTGGATGCGGTGCTCTTGTTTACGTTATAGACGCACAGGTAATTTTTTTATATATTTGAGATGCTTAAGAAAACTGTGTGTAATAAAATCTTACAAGACATCTATGTTTTCAGGATGATTATATGGAAGCATTATCAAAACTTCACATGACAGTGACAAAGGCATACAAAGTCAATCCAGACATAAAATTTGAAGTATTTATTCATAAAGTAGACGGGTTGTCAGACGATCATAAAATAGAAACGCAGAGAGATATTCATCAGAGGGCAAATGATGATTTATCTGATAATGCTTTAGACAACATAAATTTAAGGTGAGAAAAATATAAATGTTACTGTACAAATACATCATTTGAAATTGAAAGAAATTTACAACATACATGTTAAAAATTTAACTATTCTTAAATAATAAATTTGATAAATTTGAAATAATGAACATTACAAATGTAAAAGAAACTTTCAGTTTATGCACAAGGATAATTAAATATTGCATACCACACCTGAATAAATCTAAATATATAAAATTGCTTGTCCTGACTGACTGACTCACTCACTCACTGATTCGTCATCGCCCAGAGCAGACTGCTTAACCTAAAGACGTGAAATTTGGTAGACAGTTAGGGTACGTCATTGAAATGCATAGTAAGAAGGGATTTTTCAAAATTCCTCTGCGGGGGGAGAGGGAGAGCATTAAGGCTTAACCTGAAGAACGGCTTCTACTGTAATATTTTAGATGCAATTTTTTGTTTCTAAGTGCATTTTACTAGGGTATGCCATGGCAATGCACACTAAGATGGGATTTTTCGAAATTCCCCCACGGATGGGAGAGGGAGAGGATTTAGTCTTCATCGAGTACTTAGGTGTATTAAATTAATAACATTTCAGACATTGTTATAAATAATTTTATATATTTCGATTTTAAGAATGTTCAAACCATTTTAAATTTGAATTTGTTATTGCATATTGGTTCGATTATAGAACGATTGTAAACATTCCAGAAAATTGATCAAATTGAAAATAGTTTGATTCTCGGCAATTCTCATCATTCTCAGTGGTAGGTGTTATATAACAATTACTATGGTTATTGCTTGCAAAATCTGTGCGAGCAAAGCTGCAAGTAGCAGCTAGTATAAAATAAGACTTTATACTAGGTGTGTCAAACTCATTTAAACAATGGATCATTAATGCAACTGGTAAGATTCATGCGGGCCACACAGGGCTGCCGAGTTGGTAAAAAAAAAACACTTGACTCTGACTCCTGATAATTTTAGTAGACCAACTGCAACTCTGGCAAAATTAAATACCAAGTCATTTTATGAGGGGGCAGAGGCAACTCATAGGGAGGCACTCTACTCTGAACTCTGAAAGGAGCCTGGGGTGTTTACCCAAATACATTTATAGTTAGTATTTTTAATATTTAAGTTACATTAATATTTACAGTAGAGCATCAATTATCCAACCTCTGATTAACCGTCACATCGGTTAACCGACCGTTCTAGTCGGCAAATTTCAAATGTTTGCTAGTGATGTGGTGCTACAATATTTGGCCATGTCTTGGCTATTTTAATATTATTTTTGTTAAATTTTTGCGTGTTTTAGCTGGCAAACACAGCTCGACCATGGAAGGAAGGCCAGTATTTAAACGAGACTTAATTTTCTAATTATGAGTGGTTGTTTGTTTTGTGAGCAATAAAATAATTTTTAACGATACAATAGCGACGATTATTATTTAAAAAAAAAATTTGTTTGGCTTAACATCTATGAAAATTCAACGCGAAGTTGATTAATAGCAATATACTAATATGCTATTTACATGGGATATACTAATATACTATACAGTGGGTGATCGGTTAACGAACAGATCGGACAACGAACAAATCGGATAATGAACACTTTCGCGAAAGATTTTTATGTTTGGACAACGAACACATGATCGGATAACGAACACTTCACAGAACAAACACAAGAAGAAGCGACGTAAAATAATGAATACCGATTGGACTTCCCTCCTCTTCAGGCAACAATTCAAAATTTTTCGGAGTGTGGGAGACGTCAACATCGACGCTCAAGCCGGTATATAACGATCGGATAGTATTCCTCCGAACTTTGAAACTCTCCCTTGTAATTCCAGCCTTTTATCTTTCTGACAAAATAATTCTTTTACGTATTCGCGAGACTTTCGGATAGGCACTCGTTAAGTTTTGCGTCTGTTTTTCTTTTCTAAAGGTGAGAGTATAATAGCAAAGGTAGAGAGTGAGCAGAAGATGCCTAATGTTGCTGGGCAGTATGGCGTGAATAGGTCTACAGTAGGCTGCAGTTCAATTTTTGTTTTAAGAAAAATACTGTATAATCAAGAAGACTCAAGCAGCTAAAAGAGTAACAAAAATCACATCTCAGAAATAAAGAACATCGAAGAGTTCAATGGAACCCGAAACGGATCTGACGACAGAAGAACGCCAAGATCTCTTGAATGAAGAACACCAAGAAACTCGGTGAGATATGTTTTCTTCTGAAAAAAAAGAGGATTAATGCTGATATCTGCTATTAATTAAAAATCTTTTGAAGAAGTGGGAAGATGTCAGAACAACGGTCTTAGAATGGCATCCAAACCAGGTTGAGGCTTGGGGATTTCTACAATTGCAATGCTATCAATTACTTACTAAAAATCCCAAAGAAGAGAGAAAAGCAATCGGCATTAGACAGATTCTTTAACCCTTTCAAATGAAAAAAAATATGACTAATAAAAACGCAAAACTGTATGTATGTATTTTTATTACTACATATAAATAAACGTAGTAAGAAAGTGTATATTTTTTGGGGGGTCTCCAGAACGAATTAATTAAATTCCCATTAAAACCTATGGTAAATCGATAATCGGTTAACGAACAATTCGGATAGCGAACAAAGTCTTGGAACGGATTATGTTCGTTAACCGATCACCCA
>NW_019385514.1:31666-48259 GCF_000671375.1 Centruroides sculpturatus | reverse complement strand
TCGGTCGCAGCTCGGACGGACGAGAAAGATATCTGGACGAAGTAGAAGTTCGTTGCGGCGTCCTCGGTGATCGGCGGATGCACAGCACAAATTTAATCACCACTGTAGGGTTAATCCGGAGGAGACTCTTCTTCGACCTTGAAGTTCCGATTTTTATAGTTTTTCCCCCACTGTTCGCATTTCGGATTGGTCTCTCATCCCATTCCTCGCTTCCCGATTGGTCTCTCCTTTGTCTCCAGGTGCAAGATGAAACTTTTTCGGGTTGCAGGAAAGGTCCGATTCGAGGTGTCCATCTGATACCTCTTTGTCGACTCTGCTCGATGACTGTTTATAAAATAATAACACCTGCACTCATAACTCAGGCCGTTATTTACCATTTTTGACGTCTAAGAATTTAACGATCATTTTCACTATTCACCTATCAAAAATTCCTCTATTTTTTGTTCGAAAAGGTTTATCTCGGCCAACATTTTATAGACACGCGAGTCAAAGATCTACCTGTTTATGAGCGCTCTTGTTAGAGTTTGTCTTTCGCTAAGACCTTAACAGATAGTTGACACATACTCGAACCATTCCGAGTCTCGTTGTTTACATCGCGTGTCGCGCAAGAATCTCATGGTTTACTCGAGTTCGAACCTCGTCTGGGAACTCACACTTTCTTTAAATTTTGTGTTATATGTTTCTGCTTCGCTATGTAAAATTTTTGTTATTCTGATCTATATTACAGTTGCTTGTTGTACAATGATCATGAAAGACAGAGTTGAGTCTATGATATTTCAAATCTGCTACATGTTTTTAGTCTTACTTAGGTTGCAGTACAGAGAGATGATATCACATGAGAAATCCAAATACAAATGATGTTATTGTAAAATATTTTTTTCTTTCTTACTGAAAATGCATGTTTGCATATGAACATTGTCAGGTGCTATGAGTTAAAACTTGTAACATCTCATTTTGCTATTTTTCAGAGATGTGCCATGACATCTGATGATAGGGAAGCTGTGTTTCTGAAAGAAGCCAACTTCCAGGGGCAATCAGTTAATTGCGCATCCGTGATGGTTTAGGATCCATTTGTATTTATTTGTTTGATAATCCAGTAAAATCATACTTACTAAACCTTTATTGTCCAGTACTTCTTAACTATTTGTAAAAACAAATGTTTTCGGCCTCAGTCAAGGTCTGCTTCAGGTTACAAGGACAATCGGATTCCATTCTTAGAATGAATGTTTAGTTTTAAAATATTCAAACTCATGTGCGTGTTATGTATTGTCATCATTTTCTTGTTCTTCACATATGTAGCACCAAGCATAAAGAAATTGCAACTAAAACGAACACCAGTGTAGTGTACCAAAGATCCCCCAATATATATAAATTATTACGTAATGCAAAAGACAAACAGAACGATCTTAGGGCTCTGGGGGTATATAGTATTCCTATGAGAGATGATAGATTTAAGAGAGAAATGGTGTACATCGGCTCCACAAAGTATTCCATCCAACAGAGGATTAAGGAGCACAAATATGACGTAGATTATGCTTATTTCACCACTGCTCTATCCACCTACGCAACCGACCCGGATATTCGTGCAGAACTATCCAACACCAGATTAATAAATAGAACTTTTCATATGGACCACATCAAAGCCCTTGAAGCCCTGGAAATTTACAAAGCCGGCCGGACAGGGAGAATGTATAAACACCAAAGACGGCAACACACTTTCCTGTGCTTGGCACTACGTATGCGAAGAACAAGAAAACGATGATGATATGTAACATGCACATGAGTTCGAATATTTTAAGACTAAACGTTCATTCTATGAATAGAATCCGATTGTCCTTTTAACCTGAAGCAGACCTCGACTGAGGCTGAAAATGTTTGTTTCTACGAATAGTTAAGAAGTACTGGACAATAAAGGTTTAGTAAGTATGATTTTATGCAAAATACCGGTATTCAGATTAGAAAATTTGTAATCCAGTAAAAACCGTAGACTTTCCAAAATTAGTTTTTTAATATCACAATTACATTCCAAATCGCTAGTCATGATATAAGGGCTAAAATCTATCTATATATGTATAAAAACGAATGTGTCTGTGTGTCTGTCCTTCATGCGTTACCATACTGTTTATCCGATTGCCATGAAGCTTTGGGAAGTTTTTAAATACACTCCCGTGAAGGTTTCTGGCATAGTACATTTATCCTACAATAGATGGCACGGGTGTATACAATCATTTCACAGTGTGTTCGATTGATTTCAAATTGTGAAGACCATTTCCTCCTCCAAAAAATATCTCTATGTATTTGTGAACTGTTATTTACAATATTTGTAATAATTTTTGTTTAATCGCTTTATTTCAACATTTTTTGCTAATTATGTATTCGCTCGAACTTTGTTAAAACTTTAACTGTATCCCGAACAACAACCGAAGTCGTAGGAGGAAATTCATCTATTTTACCAATCTAGGGATCCTCCTTTTCCAAATTTTAATACCAACTCAAGATAATTTAAAAAGACAAATACAATAAAACAGTTTATTATCCAACTATCAGAAATTTCACAGCATTCCAAGGAAGAGAGGAAGGAGCAATTAAATAATTAAAATTATAAAGGATTAAAAAATATATNTGGACTTCCCTCCTCTTCAGGCAACAATTCGAAATTTTTCGGAGTGTGGGAGACATCGACGCTCAAGCCGGTATATAACGATCGGATAGTATTCCTCCGAACTTTGAAACTCTCCCTTGTAATTCCAGCCTTTTATCTTTCTGACAAAATAATTCTTTTACGTATTCGCGAGACTTTCGGATAGGCACTCGTTAAGTTTTGCGTCTGTTTTTCTTTTCTAAAGGTGAGAGTATAATAGCAAAGGTAGAGAGTGAGCAGAAGATGCCTAATGTTGCTGGGCAGTATGGCGTGAATAGGTCTACAGTAGGCTGCAGTTCAATTTTTGTTTTAAGAAAAATACTGTATAATCAAGAAGACTCAAGCAGCTAAAAGAGTAACAAAAATCACATCTCAGAAATAAAGAACATCGAAGAGTTCAATGGAACCCGAAACGGATCTGACGACAGAAGAACGCCAAGATCTCTTGAATGAAGAACACCAAGAAACTCGGTGAGATATGTTTTCTTCTGAAAAAAAAGAGGATTAATGCTGATATCTGCTATTAATTAAAAATCTTTTGAAGAAGTGGGAAGATGTCAGAACAACGGTCTTAGAATGGCATCCAAACCAGGTTGAGGCTTGGGGATTTCTACAATTGCAATGCTATCAATTACTTACTAAAAATCCCAAAGAAGAGAGAAAAGCAATCGGCATTAGACAGATTCTTTAACCCTTTCAAATGAAAAAAAATATGACTAATAAAAACGCAAAACTGTATGTATGTATTTTTATTACTACATATAAATAAACGTAGTAAGAAAGTGTATATTTTTTGGGGGGTCTCCAGAACGAATTAATTAAATTCCCATTAAAACCTATGGTAAATCGATAATCAGTTAACGAACAATTCGGATAGCGAACAAAGTCTTGGAACGGATTATGTTCGTTAACCGATCACCCACTGTACTAATAATGTATTTTTTCATTCTTTTCGGTTATCTGATTTTTTCAGTTATCCGACCAACCTGAGTCCCCAATTGAGTTGGATAATCGATGCTCTACTGTATTTGTATAAAATAATTAATTTTAACAAATATTTAATAAGAGGAGAAAGAGGGCGATAAAATTCTACATCTACAGATATTGACAACATTTGCACTTNTATTCAACCGTAGTGAGGATGTAGGCGTGGTCACTCGTAGAAGTGTAGTCCATGGTGTAACAGTCGGTATTCAGACGGGCCAGAGTGTCGTTGCCGAGGCAGAGATCCACCCAGCTCTTCCCATGACTGTTGGAGAAGGTGGGCAGGCTACTGGAGTTAAGGGAAACAAGTCCCAAATCGGACATGAGGCCCATGACCTCCCGACCCCTCGGGTCCTCAGAGGGACTATACCAAATGGGCGACTTTGCGTTGAAGTCCCCACACACTAACTTGGGGCCCGGGGGAGCCCCTGGTAAATCCCCTTGATCTCCTGAAGCAGGGGGGCAATGTCCTCTGAAGGTGGACAGTAGACGTTGATAATGTAAAGACATGTGGCGCTGAGGTCCACACTGATGGTAGTGATGTGAGGGGTGCAACCTTGGGCAATAACCTGGCAGTTGATATTCTTGTAAATAATAAAGCCCGTTAGAATAGTACCCTCATGACCGCTGCCCGTGAGGGTATGCCCCCTACCAAGCAGAGCCACCTTCCCGTTGCGGGTATACTGTTCCTGGAACGCCAGAATGTCGATGTCGTGGTCCGCCGCCGTTTGGACAGTCGCCGAGGCCGCCGCTTTACATTTCTGCAAGTTAATTTGCAGAATGTTCAGTCGGTCCTTGTAAAACTTATGGTTGTCATCGAACGTGAGAGCAAGACGGGGGCCGTTTATAGAGGAAGAAACCACCTTAGGCATATTGTGTTCTACTTATCTGTAGCAGTTTTTGCCGTTTCAGTCTTGGACAGCCCTTGGTCAAAAGCGTTATGGTCAATGTTTATTTTTTTCTGATCCGGGGCCTCTTTGTTGTGTAGATGACAGTTTATGCACTTCGGGTCCTTGATCAGGTTCAGGCATTCCTTAAACTTATGCCTTTTGGCGCAGTGGCTGCATCGTTGCCTCTCCTCACACCTGTATGAGGTGTGCCCGAAGCCACAACAGTTGAAACACCGGATTACCGGTATATAGTCATCATCTCTATGCGACAACCACCCCACAAAGATACGGCCGCTCTCCATGATGGCGTTCCTTGTGTTCGGTGGGACCGTCATGATAACGTGTTTAGTTTCCGTTTCACCCCGTGGGCTAAAGCTACGGTCAACCCTGATTTGAGCAGGGCACTCCTCCTTTGTCGTGTATAAATTCAAGCTGGGGTTCTGCTCGTATAAATTTTCGATCAGGGATTGATCTTCNAACCTGAGTCCCCAATTGAGTTGGATAATCGATGCTCTACTGTATTTGTATAAAATAATTAATTTTAACAAATATTTAATAAGAGGAGAAAGAGGGCGATAAAATTCTACATCTACAGATATTGACAACATTTGCACTTCAATTTCACACTTCTAGAAAAGTTAGTCCAACTAAAAAGTGTGCAATCTAGCTAGCTACTTCAGTCCCTTATTCAGAAAAGAAAAATGTGTACTCTGATCAATTAGTCTGGCTCATTCAGAAAAATAGAGTACTTATTTAGAGCAGGGAAAATAAAGGAATGATTAAAAAATATTCAAATTTAATTGGGTCAAAATAATTTAACTACTAAACACGAATACAACAAAGAATACTATATATTTAACTAGCTGTTACCTGCGGCTTCACCCACACGGAATTTGCAATTTGATACAAATAACCCTCCCTGGATACTTCACTAAGATTCTCAACATTAGTTGTTACTATAAAAACAAAAAATCTCATCTAAAATAGTATAGTAGATGATGATGTTCAGGTTAAGCCTTAATCCTCTCCCTCTCCCCTGCAGGAGAATTTCGGAAAATCTCTTCTTAGTGTGCATTTTCATGACATACCCTAACTGTGTACCAAATTTCATCTCTTTAGATTCATCAGTTTGCTCTGGGCAATGATGAATCAGTCAGGACATGTAATTTTATATATCACAAGTTCAGACACATGCACTGCGTATCTCGCCGACCATGTGACTGCGCCCTGCAGTTACCTATCTCGTATACGTACACATCTTGCGCCTTGCCACCCGCTGACACCAAAAATATAATGCTTACCTAGATGATATCTTTTAATTTATATAAATGTTTAACAGAATAATATACAGCCTATGTCTACCCTGAAGGTCCATTCTAAATATTGGTGAAAGAATTTTTGAAATCAGATGAGTACTTTCAGAGATTACCTCCTACGTCCAAACTTACAAACTTTACCTCTTTATAATATTAGTATAGATAAATTAAATTGATGCATTTTGTATTTAAAATAAATGAATTATAACAAAATACAAAAAGATTTTAAAAAATTAATAAATATATAATAAATTTTCTTTTATTTAAATAGAAAAACTAAAGTAAATTTTAAAATGTGGAATCAGAGTCGACACATTTTTTCGACTCTGACTCCTGTGGCCAGAAATTCCTCCTGACTTTGGCTCCATAGCCCTAGGGCCACATCACACACACAAATTTTCTTAAAATTATAATTTGAAGTGAGAATGAAGGAATATAGATTGGGCAATTAAAATAAATTATGTAATTCAGTGAATTCAACTCAACAATGTATAATTGTTACACTATTGCTTTTATTTAAATATTTATTTTATGTACATATTTATAAAACTAAAATTTAATTGTTTTCACTGGAAACTTGCCAGTGCTATCTTCCTTCTCCCTAGTTTTCCAATATCTGGATTCAAAGACTGAGAACAATCTTCATTATGGCAGATAGATGTTTATCAGTTAATCTTGATCTGTAAGCTGTTTTATTTAATTTCAGAAAAATTACTTCAGGGGCTGCCAGTTGACACCCCTGCTCTATACAACCAATAACCAATGTGAAGTATGGTTAAGTTTTTATAAACCTTTCTGGGTTCTTCCTGAGATTTTCTTAATTCTAAATAAGTTTGATCTTTCAAAATCATTCATGAATACAAAATTCAAACATAAAATCAAAGAGTAAGAGGATGAGTTCGAATAAAGAGAACTTATGCACATGTGTTCCCGTGCCATTTTTAAATAAGATTGAATATTAAATATTGTTGTCAAATAAAGTATGTCATGCCATTGAAAGATACATCGCCCTAAAATTAATGCACATGGACTAATTAAATGCATGTGATAATTAAATATATGTCATTCTTTTTAAGACTAAAATGCAATGCTTAATAACAAAACTATTTGAAATATGGTTTGTAGGTTATGCTTTATATATAAATGAATTTTTCCTAATTTTTAAACATTGCTTTTAATTCTAAATATAAATTATGAATCTTCAAGTATTATAATCCAAATGCATTATTAGAGAATCAACTGGAAATAGTAAGTACTTACAAACCTTTGGTCACAGAAGTACTCAACTGGGAGATTGTGTTCAGGACTTACTGTATAGTAATTTTTAATTGGATTATCCTGTAGTGTTTTCATAATCTTTATGGTTCCTCTGTAGTTTGGCTGATCAGTGGCCAAGCTAGATCAAAATGCTGAACACTGATAGTTGGTTTGGGGTTCACACCTTACCAACAGGCTCACTAATTTAAAAATAAGATGTGTGAGTGTAGCATTGGCTTCTTGGGTTTTTTAAAACTTTTTTGCTCTGTGGACATTGAGATTTATTTTAGAAAGCCCATTATGGGTTAGGCCAGGCCCACAATGGTGCAACCAAGTGCATGGATGGGCCCAACATATCCAAGATGGACTACTACACAAAAAATTCTTGGTGTTTTTTGACCCACCTGGATTTAATTCCAGTTCCCTAGAGATTGACTGGAAATGTTTACTGAACCACCTGATATTTTCTTATTAACCCTTAACCTATCCTATGTTGTTCCCAAAAATATTTGTATTGACCTCATTGACTTGCGTGGGCAATCCCGAATATATTCGTGTTTACATCGGAACGTTTTTTATACTAAATGTTGCCGTGTCNACACGTGGTCCCTATGATTGATACAAGTAGTTTTCCCTTGGGCTTTATAAATCTCCAGTTTTTCGAGATGTTTGATGGAGTGCTTGTTAGACGTGGGTCTAATGATGGAAGCTTGGTCCCATATGACTTCAATTCCTTGCTGGTTGGCGTAAGATGCTAAAACAGTGCTATCGTTGTTCTTTCTAATAGAATATTTATGTTCTTTGATTCTTTGTTCTAAGCTTCTCAAAGTAGCATTTACATAAACACTATCTGAATCAAAGCGATGGTCTTTGGTATGGAGTAAATACCGGAGGTAGCGATCTGGTTGTCATTCTTTTTATCATTTCTCAGTAACTTGTATATTGTGGGATTGCAGCGATATACGATCCGTAAATTATTGATGTTTGCAATATCCTTCATCATTTTTCTTAAGAAGGGATGATAGTTGATTACCGCCATGCATTGATTGTTAATTAATGGAGACTGATTAGTTTTAAACTGAAAGGTTGCGATGAGTTTTTTATGAGATTCTTTTGGTAACCATTTTGTTGTGCTATTTGTATAATGTACTCTAATTCCCTGTAAGTATCAAGTATATCTGTGCAATGAGTAAAGGCTCGTTTGATCCACGATCGGAAAGCTGCATATTTAAAGTGTCTAGGATCCATTGAATTATATGGTATGNCACTTCAATAAATAGAATTGAAACGACACTTTGAAATGTTTTTCCGATGAAAATGAATAATAATAAGTTTCAATAAAAATGATAAAATGTAAATTGAATTTTATCATAACGAGTTTGCTTGAATTTCCTTTATTCTGAGATTGCAGCAATGCACGACAGGTAAGCTAGTTATAAATAAAATAAAATAAACTTACTTGGTGAAATAAAATGTGTGGTGGATATACATACCTGATACAAAATATTCTTCAATTGTATGAATATACTTTTAAAGAAAATATAATTAAATATAGCTTTGTAAAGAAACATACATAAAATTAACATAAATTATTCTTTACTTTTTAAATCTTAAAACAAATCACTTAGTCAAATAGTGCTATGATGGCTAATGGATGGAATCGTAGACGGTACCAGTAGGTGTGCGGTGCGTGCATGCAAAATCCTGAGGGTGCCGATACCAGTCAATATCAAATGTCTCTTTTGTTGCATCAATAGTATATCTCAAAGGAGGCAACGGGGTGGTTGTAAATTTTAGACATGTTATGTTAAATATGTTAAATTTAATAGATTGTCTGTTGTTTGTTTCCTAACTAATTTGTTTTAGGACCAGCTGTCTATGGAAATTTCTAAAATTTACAACTTTTTGGTCACTCTTATTGAACTGGAAAAATTTCTGTCATTATTATCTAATATTACAAAGAAATCAGTCCCCTCTGTACTCGGCTAGAGATTGGTTAGGTTAAGCTTTTGTTTAAGTAAAATTTCACCTCTTTCGGCAGGGTTTTATTTATGTCCCTAATTCCCTAATCTTTTACTTATTAAACTACATCTTAAGTAGAAATAAGTCAAAACTGGTTACTTTTTACTTGAATATTTGTAGTCTTGGGAAAGTAATGGTAAGACAAATTTCAATGACAAAGGATACATAAATCATAAATTTAAGGAAAATAAATTCTAGAGGTTTTTGTATCTTGTGTCTTTCATTCATTACATTTAGTTGTAAATGATGCTACCAAAGTAACAGTTCATTCTTTTAACATTGTACAAGAATTGTACACATTTTTTCCTGCATCCACTTATAGATGGGACATACTAAATCGTAATATCACTGGTGTAATGTTTAAATCTGTAAGTAGTACAAGATGGAGAGCAGAATAAAAGCAGAATAAATATCAAATATTTTAATGGATTTTTTTAAACTCCTGTCAACTATACAGAACTATCATAAAAACATAACCCATCGATAGGAGTTTACTGGTATGTTATAAATCTACTCGTGATTTATTCATTTCACCACTGATATTTGAATATATAATAGCAATCTTGTCGTTTTTTCACATGTAGTATAGAAATTTGTAATAAGATGCATTCAAATATAAATACATATTGTGTGATTATTTTCTAAAATATGGACAAGGATGGCACACCACTGCTATTTTTAATGTAATATATTTTTGGATTGCAATTTGAAAAAAGTGTAAACCTATAAATTTCCACTGTTGTTTGTCCATCTGCCTTTCCTTAACCTCAAGAATGGAGTTAGGTGAAAGATGAGACCAGATATAGAAACTTTAGGGGCAGGAGGCCTGATTAACTATATAACAACTTACGATGCAAACTGGAAGTCATGTTATTTCAATTCAAAAATTTCCCTGAAAGGTGTTAAATAGATGAATGGCAGGAATATTGTTCAAGGAAAAGTATGATGTTCAGGTGCAAGCCACTACTAATTTGAAGTGGAGAGCATATATTTTAAATTAAATAAATTTAAAATATAATTAAAAATTGCACTTTGGCATTGTGTGACAATGTCACAATAAATAATTGCTGATTGCATTTATAGTTATGACATAATAGGCAAATGCGTTGTATAATCTACAGCAGTGCCATTACTAGATCTGAAGTTAAGATTTGTCAAGGAATTTATTTCTTGAGATTACCTAGTTCAGATACATATAATATTATATATATAATCACACAATCAGCAGACATTTCAGTTTTAGCAATAATTCAAACAAACATGTACTTAAAGTCTTCATTAAAGTTTTGAATGTGACATATATTGCATATATGTTTAAGCTATAAGGTTGGAATTGGTGACCTTATATCTTTATTAGATATATAGTCTGAAAATTAAAAAAATTAAACTTGCTGATAACAAATTTAATGTTCACAAAAACTAAAGTAGTTAGTCCAATAAAAGAAACTTGCTAATTATGAAGTTTAATTAACACTAACTCTAAGTGATGCAACATACATGTAGGAAAAACTTAATTTTGAACAAAATTTGTAATGGTAATTATTTTGAATAAGAAGTAAAAGATGTTTAATAGCTTTTATCCAATACGAAATGCTTCTTATTAACTTCTAACTTAAATCTCTCTTACAAGAAAAACAATCACAGAATATAATGACCCAAAAATAACATTTGAATTCATTTCTTTACCATGCATCATTTATTAAATTTAGTTAACACATTTTATGTTTACATATTCTTTTTTCATTGCTCTTATTTTGTGTTTCAGTATTGGACTCATGCAGCTGTTTTGTGTAGAATGTCTAATTCACCATAATTTAACTCTGTATTTTCACATATTCTTAACTTGAATAACTGTTAATTATTGAAATAATATCAAGAAAAATCATCTTTTTAAATATTAAATTTATATTTTAGAAAATTAAGCCCTTTTATTTATTATTGTAATTTCTTGTTTTCTCTTGTAGCTTTTATCTTACCAGTATCTATGATCATTCTATATTTGAAGCTTTCAGCAAAGTTGTACAGAAACTTATTCCTCAGCTTCCGGCTTTAGAAAATCTTCTCAACCTATTTATTTCGGTAAATAAAAATTTCTTTCCAGTAAAAGCTTATATAAATAAATTTTAAATTGTTCTGTTTTCTCATTTACAGAATTCTGGAATAGAAAAGGCATTTCTATTTGATGTAGTTAGCAAAATTTATATCGCTACCGATAGTTCACCGGTCGACATGCAGTCGTACGAACTCTGCTGTGACATGATTGATGTAGTCATTGATATATCTTGTATTTATGGGTGAGCTTCATACAGATCTTTACAATAGAAAGCATTTGTAAAGATTAATGCACATTCAGTATTTTAATTTTACTTTTGTTTGAAACAATTTAACAGATTACCTGATGATGGAGAAGGTAGTCCATTTGATAACTGGTCTTCAAGTATTATTAAGCTTAACAATGGAACCGTTCTATACTTGAGGGAGGTGAACAGATTTCTTGCTTTGGTCTGTATTTTAAGAGAAGACAATTTTGATAGACAAGGTAATTTATAGATATTTTTTACTGTCATAAGAATTTGATCAAATCCTTTGTAAATTTGTACTGCATATGTATGAGTGAATTATTATTCATTTCATTTTATTTTTAAAATTGGCTAACATGCCACTAACACCACAGTACAGCAATTTATCATATACAGTGATACCTCAGTTTTTGTCAATAATCCATCCGAAAACAATCAGTGAAATTCAAAACCAACAAAAACCGAGGCAATTATTTCCATATGAATCAATGTAAATCCAAGTAATTTGTCCTAGACACTCCGAAATACATACCAAAACACATTTTATAGAGAATAAATATAGTGTTTATTACTAAAAACAATAAGGATTTAATATAAAATGAATATAAAACACTAATGTTATGAATAAATGAAGATTTAACATGGCATTTGAAGGGCTGCTGGTTCTGGAAACTTTCTTTGGTCTCATGATGGAGCTAAAAGGAAAGGAAAGCAATGGAATTATTTTGCTTTTTTTAAACTCTTTCTGCTCTGTGGGTGCTAAGAGGGCTTTTCTTAGCAAGCCCATTATGGGTTCGACCAGGCCCACAATCAGACGGTAGGGTGGTGAGGGATGTGGCCTAACATATCTGGATGGACCACCACCTGAAAAATTCTTGGGGATTTTTCAACCTGTTTGGATTTGATCCTGGTTTCCCAGAGCAGTTGGCTGCCACCTTGACTGCTCGGCCATCCGGCTGTCATAGAGGAGTTGTTTGACTAGATGCACAGGCTAATACTCACACAATGAGAAACAATGCCACACTGAGCAGGAAAATGCATTGCTCACCCTTTGTTTTTTGCAAAATTAGCTGCAAGGTCATATGGGCACGCCAACAAAATCCAAGGCAACCGACAAAATCCAAGACAAATTTTTCGCGAAATAAATCAACAGAAACCAAAGTCAACAAAAACTGAGGTATTACTGTACAGTATTTTGTAAGAATTAGTGTTATTTTGGTTTCAAAATAACATTTAATTAAAGTTACAAAAAGTAATAACAAAGTGAGACAATACCTCACTAGTATAAACAGAACTGCAGCAAAGGATAGCCAATTTAAATTACATGACTTAGAGTGCAATTATATGGGATGCATTTCTAGATCTCTCATGATCAGAATTAGAGAGTACAAAGTGCAGTCCATAAGTTTTAAGACTTAATATTTTCTAGGACAATAGTGGTGTATCCACCATGTGCCAATTAAGTAATAGCAACTTTTGTCTATTCATCTGAAGGATATTGGCAGTCTAAGTTCAGAAATTTGAGTTATAATGTCATGTGTAAACTGTGTCTTGCTGTGTCATCAATTCAAAAAGTGAACTAAGAATTATGATTAAATTTTGTTTTAAAGTGAGTCTTTCTGCTACGGAAACCCTAAAATTGGTACAAAATCATACTGGAATGAAGCTCTGAACCAGTTTATTTTCTTCAAATACTATTTATTGTCTCATGACAGAAGGGAATTGGTAGATGAGGGATGGCCACATCTACTCAAACAACAAATGTTGATGCTGTTGCCAAATTGAAGAATAAGTTGTCAAATAATATCATGGATGATAGCTGAGACTTTGAACGTCTTCAAAACGGTTTGCATTTTGAGTAAAGATTTGAGAAGAGGAAGGTTTGCTCATTTGTCTTACATGTCTTAACAGCTAAGCAGAGAGATAGTCATATTTTGTTAGGACATCATCATGACAATGAATGCAAAGAAAAGTTTTTTAACAAAATCATTACAACAGATTAAATTTGTTTTGCTTATGATTCTGAAGCCAAGCATCAGAATTCAGAATAGGTTAGTGATAGATCTTTGACCAAAGATACTGTAGTTTCAAAGGCATGCATTAAAAGAATGATTTATTTTCTTTTTTATTCTAAAGACACATTCACAAAATTTGTACAAGAAGAGTGAATGCAAAGTTTTATAAAGAAGTATTAGATCATTCCTTGAAACACACTACTTGTTGGTAAATTCATTGCTGCTGCAGTTCCAACCTGGCAGATCTTGGTGCAGTTGTTGGAATGTTTTGTGACTTATTTCATTTGAAACATTTTAAAAGTAATTCATTTTTACAATGTATGGATTTGTTTGGGAGGTAAAATTAATGATTTAAATTTAATATATGCAGCTTTTTACAACATAAAGTAGATGATAAAACATTTTAAATATACAAGGTTTGTCAAATCTTTTATTTCAGTAATGAGTATTTAATTTAAAAGAAAAATTAGTACAAACAGAATATTGATTCATGGTGATAAAAACTACAATTTTATTGTCACATCATATAAGAATTCAACTTTGCATATTTCCACCGTGGATACAGCCATCTTGTTGCAGTGAGAGAAGCAACTGAACCAAGACTGCAGATTTAACCTTGAATCAGTGAGACTGCTGCAAGGATCGAATCATGCAGTGCTTCAAGAAAATAAGTTTAGCAACACACTCAGTGGCATTACTGCGAGCAGTGTTTAGTTTAACAACCTGACAGTGTTTATTCTGCTGCATCCCATTCCAAAGATTTTTCTTATTGCATGATATTGCACCTGCTCACAAAGTACAAGAATGCAGCGACTTTTGACACACTTAAGTAATCCCATCTCTTTGTCATTCCTTTTATCATCAGATTTCTCCCTGCTGAGTTATTTTATATTTTCCAAGTTGAAATGGAAACTTCAAAAGAAATTGATTTGAAGATGTTTCCACCATGAAAAAGGTGATCAGGAAAAAGAGGAATTTTCTATTGCTTTACAAAAATTGTATGACTGCTCTGAAGTATGTGTGCATGCCAAAGAATTGATTAAGAAAATGGTCAGTTTTTATAATTATCCTAAAATTTATTGACAACACTGTGTGAATAGTGTTAAATGGGGTGACTATGCCACATCTATCATTGCATTCACTACTTGACCGGACAATGAAGTTTCTTAGGATGGAGCAATGATTATTACATATACAGTAATTATCAAGCTCTAGATAGATAATGATAAAAATATTTTGGTGTTACAGATGAAGACCATCATTACATAGCCTAATTTTTATATTTTATAAGTAATTTTATATAGATATATTCTTATATATATGCAAATGAGTTTTTCCTATATAATTTTTATTTTACATAAGCATTTTGTCATGGTATACACATTAATTTATAATTTTTTAAAAATTGAATGAGCATTCACTAAATTTAATCTAAGCATTCTAGAATGAAGCAGTAATTTAAAAAATTTTATTAAAAGCCTTTAACTATCTTAAGATATTACTGAAAGCACTTACAATGATATCTTATCTTTTTATTTTGTTTCATTTTCTCACTCATCTATTTCCACTTGCTATACTTGCTTAAACTATAGCTTAATTATCAGTGGAATAAATTTAACATTTGTCACTAACCTGAAGAAAAGGTAGGTTAGTCACACAAGCTACTTAGGCTTGCCAGGTAGCCAAAAAATTTTTTTATTGTGCACTTGCATTACCAAGAGCTTTATATGATCTTTTTAATTAAAAAATATTCTGTCAATATTAAATGATCTAAAGCAGGGGTGTCCAACCTGCGGCCCGAGGCAAGTTCCAATGCGTCCTAATAAACGTGTAAACAAAACAGACAAATTTTTTAATTTTATTTTTATTTATTCATTTCAATGGTATAAACTCGAAAAGAAGTTTCACAAAGCCATAAACCTTTATACATATTTTATTTTTGAGTGGAAAGGAAATGTTTTCAAATACTTGAAAATGTGTGAATGAGGAAGGAATACTAAATAAAGCTGGAGTTGTGACTCAAAGATTATAGTCCCAAATTCAGGGAAGAGAGAGAGGCCAAAAGATAAAAAGTAGTGAGAAAGGTTAAATAGACCTTCTGTTATGCAAATATTGGTCCTTAATTGAGCCCAACCTTCCTCACTTCATCTTTTGTCCTTGCATTTGGGTCTATAATCCTTTGAGTTCCAACTCCAGCTTTATTTATTATCCCTTCCAGTGGTTGCAAGAATTGGCTACTTTGCACTAAATTTGTCTATCCATTTTTTTTAGCTTGGCATAAAAAATATCATTTGGCACATTGGCTACTTTTTGGACTACATATTATTTTTAAATATATTAGTTGAAAAAAATGCACTTTAAAGTGAAGTTTTCTAATTTTTTATTAATTAGAGACCCAAATAAAACAAAAATTTCTGTTTCTCAAATACATTTTTGTTAATCAAAAAAATCACCTTTTTTTATAAATTCCAGCAAATAATTTAATATTATAAAAACGTTTTCGATCGTCTTTAGTGATCTTCATCAGTTGAAAGAACATTAAAAATAGAACAAAAATTAAATTTACGAAAAAATAATAACTGCGCATGCGTAATGATGAGCGCTTAACAGAATAAATACAAAAAGTTAGGGATATAAGACTAAAAGTAAATAAATACTGTACATAAATCTATATATATATAAAAATGGACATGTATGTCCCTATATTTCACTTTTTTGCAAAAACTACACATCGCACGTGAATGGTATTTGTATGTAGTGGTAGCCCCAAGTCTTCATTCGTGCATAGGGGTGGTTGCGTCTCGATAGCTATAACGGTGTGGGAGATATGAGGCTAAAAGTAGTTGAAAGTGGCTTTCTATTTCGAATGTTTTGTTCGAATTTGTTGAATTTGTTCGAATAAAATTTGAACATAAAATTCGAATATTGGTTCGATTATAGAACGATTGTAAACGTTCCATAAACGTTGAAAATAGTTGTTTGACTGGACATAAAAATTCTCTAATTAGTCTGAAAACGGGGGACCTAATTCTTGCATTCTGTGAAAACGGGTAAGATTAGCTATAACGTAATTATCTTAATCTTCACTATCGTTACTTTTTGCCCAGCGAAGCGGGTCCTTGCAGCTAGATTCTAGATTACTTAGAAAAACAGTCTTTTATATATATA
>NW_019385514.1:6274-29555 GCF_000671375.1 Centruroides sculpturatus | reverse complement strand
CTCTATATTGAATACATGTCATATTGTTAGGAAATTCCTGAATACAGACACACAATGACATGCTTATTTAATTTTTTTTTTTTTTTTCTTGAAGTTACTATGTCTTGACTCTGGTCTAGCATAGTACACAACCATCGCTATCCACCTAGTGTAACTCAACTCAACATAATTGAGTTTTGTGGTTTATGGCATTACAAAATTCTATTAATAGTATCATATCATACATTATTGAGAGGAATAACATTTTGGTGTGCTGTGTTGAGTCATGTCTAGTCATAGGTGTGCCGCGAGTAGAAAAAGGTTGCGGAACACTGATATAGTATATAGTGCTTGTAGCAGAATTTAGAATATTAAATAATAATTAAGAATGAAATTAGTAGATAGCATATATATATGCTAATACTTTTTTATAGATAATAATATATATCTTAAATCAGGGAAATCAATTTTTAGTTTTTGTGTGCATCTTATTTACAGATTAAGAGCATATAAGAGGGCATTTACAGCTTAAAATGTTGCCATACTAAAACATTACTAGAAACATTTGGCATTGAAACCTAAAAATTGACTCTTTTAACTGCACTTAGATTTAGATTGCAGTTTTTACTCTACAGTGAAAGGTACTTTTCTGACTTAATGTACCTTTTCATACATTGCATCATATCTGTGTATATTATATTATATTAACAGAATAATAATATAATTTTACTACCACCCAATATTTCTGATATAAATTTTTCATATGAATGATATAAAATATTAATCAAAATTATCACCTTTTTTATAAATTCCAGCAAATAATTTAATAATATAAAAACGTTTTCGATCGTCTTTAGCGATCTTCATCAGTTGAAAGAACATTAAAAATAGAACAAAAATTAAATTTACGAAAAAATAATAACTGCGCATGCATATTTATTTACTTTTAGTCTTATATCCCTAACTTTTTGTATTTATTCCGTTAAGCACTCATCATTATGCATGCGCAGTTATTATTTTTTCGTAAATTTAATTTTTGTTCTATTTTTAATGTTCTTTCAACTGATGAAGATCGCTAAAGACGATCGAAAACGTTTTTATAATATTAAATTATTTGCTGGAATTTATAAAAACGGTGATAATTTTGATTAATTCTTTCTAGTTCCAGTATAAGGTATTATTTTTACATTTTTACATTATTTTTACATCTCCTTTATAATAAATGAATTTATCTAAGTAAAAATTGAAAGTGTTTGTAGAAGTCATTTTTTAAAATATCCTTTTTCGGGATAAAGTTTTAATACTTATTACTATAGACATGTTAATCCTTAAATATACAAGTATATTTAAGGATTGGGCCACAAGTATATACAAGATACTTGTGGCCCAAAACTCCACGAATTCTTCCAATGTGGCCCAGAGAAACAAAAAGATTGGACACTCCTCCTGGTCTAAAGGTTATCTACATTAGAACTGGAGCTTATCATCCATGCTGTTTCTTTATTAATTGACAGAATAAATTTTAACCGCCCAAATTTAGCTGATTAATATGTCTTAAACCTTAACCTTAAAGATCTATGTTCGTGCATTGTGTTGAGTGTAGTTCTAAAGATTAAAACTTGGACAACTGACCCTTAGGTTTGTTTTTTGCCTCATTAATAAAATTAGTTTATGTAAAGAACTAATCAAATTTGGTAGATTATGATTGGGTATTGATTGACTTTTTTCTGTGTTAAAGGACAGCAGATTTATCAGTCAAATACTTTTACTCTAGCACTATTAGTATACAATCTCCCAGTGATTAGATGTGTCTAGATAGATAATGATAAAATACCACCTTAGAATTTGTATAAAATAGAGTAACTGTGATATGTCATTAGTATGAAGTATAAGATAGGTATTATATGATAAACTTGTTTTTCAATTGACAAATAACAACATAATGTCACAATAACTTTAAATGTGATGTTTGATCTTATATCACTTAATTTACAAACAGAATTTTAACATGACACAATTCACAAAACTAAGTGAAAGTTCTTTTTTTTTATGATGGAAAACTTATGTTAGTATTTTTTCTTTTCACACTAGGACTCATCGATTACAACTTCCACTGTTTCCGGGAAGCGATCAGGGAAGTGTTTGAAGTACGATTCAAGGGAAAGAAACCGATGCCTCAATTCTACAACTCTCTGGATAGTGCCCAAAGTAACGGCTACTTGGAGCAGCCGTAGATCAATAGCGGAGATTGGCAGATCGGCCGGTCTACTTCAAATCTTTTCCAATAATTGGAAGTGATAAATGATACTAAATGTGGTAAAATACGTAAGGAAGTCGGTTTTGTGCCGAACATTGATTTTTGTAGAACTGGTTTTATATAAAACGGAAGGGATGTCGACAGACAGTACAATTTGTGTCTAAGTTAATTTATGGTAAAGCCACCCGACGACGAAGTATTATCATACTGCTATGTACGACCATTGCATTGCGGTAAGCCACATTGCCACGTGCTCTGTTGTTATTTTAATGCGGTACACTAATTCAATCATTGGCAATTTAATAATGTAAAGCCATCTGGATATATTCCATTGTAATTATTTGTTGATGACAGGCATCATCCGAAGCAAATTGATTATTGAGATAATTGCAAACAAAAGTTTGTTAGATAATTGAAAAATTATTCAAAGTGGATTTCTTTGGTAAATTATTTCAATAATAATTATTTGCTGTTTATTGATTTGTTTTATTGGTTTTTTATTTCAGAATTAAATTTTGATAAGAATAATATAAAAAGTATCTATCTAAACATATATATAAAGACATGGTAGCCCAAAAAATAGTTAACCATATCTTGCTCTAGGCGCACTAGTGAATATAAACCATACGCCTAGGGTTTCTCATTTCCCGGTCTTTTGCTTGTCCCGGGATTCCGGGATAAAAGTGAACTGGATCTCGGGATAGAATTAATTATTTTTAAGATATACAAAATATCATGAATCAAATGATATAATTATTTTTTGTTTTTAAAAGTAATTTAATACATTCTGCAACCTCCCAAATCATATTAATAATGCTGTTTAAGATATATATTAAAAATTACCTTTTGAATTACATAGAAATTTTCGCAAATAGAAAATAATTTATTGAAGTTTGCTGGAAACTGCATACAACAACAAAAAAAAAGTGCTTTGAATTTAGTTGTTAATTTTTTTTAAATTTCTTAGATCAAACTTCTATGTTAATTTTCATTTTTTAAATAAAACATATTATAAAAATTNGTAGAAATTTTCACAAATAGAAAAAATTTATTAAAGTTTGCTGAAAACTTCATACAACAACAACAAAAATGCTTTGAACCAAGTTGAAAATTTAAAAAAATGAACTTATATCAAACTTCTAACTTAAAAGGTAATTTTCATTTTTTAAATAAAACATATTATAAAAATTTACAATAATATTTTGTATTAAGATTTTAAAAAGCAAAGATGGTCAATACTCCAACCACTCAATTTGATTTCTTATTTTAGTAATGAAAAATCCTGTTACCGAGAATGCCCTTTCTGATTCAATTGATGTGAGTGTAATTCTGTATTTTCTTAAATGCATTAAACACATGTTATGTGTTTTTTTGCCTGTAGCCTGGAAGATTCCTAGTTTGTTTTCGAGATCGTAGTACTTTTGCTCTCTAATATTCTTGATTTAGTCTACCTCGGCTGCTTTAATTGAAACATCCAAGCTTGTAGCCCAATAATTCGGCAGTTCGTTTGTCTTTAATAATGTGGTCTGCAAGTATGAAGAGAAACTTCATACTTGCAGACTTCGTACTCGTTCGTTTGTATCTTTGCCCAATTTGCGCAACCAGTTATCGAAGCTACTGGGCATGGTGTAATGCAGTTATCGAAGCTACTGGGCATGGTTAAACATTAAGACAGCGTAAGTACAATTATTCCAGATATTACAGATTCTGACAAGTAAAGAATTTTCAGTCCTGCCACAAATAAGCTACGTATTGATTATTGACCATTTGTGACATGCCATAACAAGCAAAAATTTAAAAAACTAATAATTAGGTTTAAAATTAATAAATTCAAATGTATTCTGACCGTTTGAGTTAATTATACTTTATTTGCAAAATTTCCTCAACCTTAACACAAAATAAGAAAAAAGTGAATTTTTAAGAAATTTGCAGGATTTCCTGGGATTCCGTTTGAGAAACCCTACATACACCGACTTTAGAATGTTTCTTTAATAGACTCCAATTTTTTAAGAAGACAGCAATGCAGCCATTTTATTGGCTACTTGACATCTAGGCCATCTTTTTTCTGAATAATTTGGGGATGTATTCTGATTTGCTTTTCATACATTCTGGAAGAGAATTGAGACTATCGGACACAGAGAACAATAGGAATGATGAATATAAAAACAAGAAGCTATGGAAACAACCATAGTCTTAAAGTAATTTTGGTAATACACATCAATTCATTCTTAAACAAGATTCTTTAACATAGACTGTATTTTTACAAGTATAGTAAGACTTCTTATAGTAAGTCCAAAGTGTTAGAATGGTAGGTGTCATTGCTAATGTGCATCTAAACTTTTAGCAGTGTCGCATCTTTCGTTATGTTGTATGCTTGATAAAATTATTTTAATGATAGCTGCAATAATTTTATTTACACAATTGGTCCCATTAAATGGGTTAAGTTGTTCCAGAACCAAATTATAATTACATTTGTACATTAAACAGAAATTATTTGTGATGTCAACTTGGCACATTTTTTTCTTTCATCTCACCTTCGAGGTACTCCTGCAATTTTGCTAGAATTCCTGAGAAAAAAAAATTAAGCCAATTAATATGATTGTTGTTGCAAGAAATTTGCATTATAGAACACAGTTACGTTGATTACAAGAAATGTAAAGTACATATTTTGTATGAGTTCAAGGACACTACTTACCATCTCTTTTGGAAGATGTAATTTTCTCCCAGTTTTCCGTAAAGGAATCACCCGCCGTCTTGTTCCAACGCTCATCAATAGAAGATTTAGACAACAATATCTAAGAAACTATTAAGTAGCATATTCATATTGTAGAAACTTAAGGAACTTTGGAATTTCTTGTACGGTAACGTACCAACCTTAATAACAGAAGACTATAAACTAATTTGTTGTCAAAAAACATTGTATTTGCATACAAGATGCAATGACAGCCATTTTTCTCTTATGACATGGTTATCAGGACAATCTGCTAGTGGATCTAGCTACAAATTAGCAGATTTTTAATGCCACTGTTTGCTGTTTTTTAAAAACTACAGATTCGAGAATACTAAAGGATACTCGTTCCACGCAGAATTGCGGAAGTCTTCGTGTGTCTCGCATTTCGAAGAAAGAGGTCCTCGTCTGCGTTGTGTGACACGCCTCCGGATCCCTTCGCATCCTTCTCACGCATTCGTCTATTTTCTTTGTTTATTTCCACATAAATATCGCGTAACTTTTCTCTGGAACATACAAAAAACTTTATATTAATGCAAAATTTGCCGACCTACTACATGCACACACTAAAGTATGTTTCCTGTACAAAAAATAATAGGTTATCTGCTTCCATATTTCGAAACCGTGTTGTATCTTTATTTTTTAAACCGCAGTTTAGCGTGATAACCAACACTTGGCACAAAAACTGAAATAAAAGAATGTTGTGCCAAGTGTTGGTTATTACGCTAAACTGCGGTTTAAAAAATAAATAGGTTATCTAATTTCCATTTCAGTTTCTTACTGGATTATCTCAATTTTCTTATGTAGAAGGCATTAATCCTTGTTTCCTAGATTGTAAGTTCAAATCCTATTTTGTGTATTTGAATGTTGTTTGATTGGGAAAGTGCAGTTTGATCTGAACAGTAAAACTGCACTTGTGGCAATGTTACTGTTGTAACCGCAACGTGTGATCTGCCAAGGAGGAGTACCTCCCCGGAGGATATTCTTTGGGAAACTATCCCGTAGTTAGGTACTAGACACAAACTGCAATCGATTATCAGTATTGAGCGGTTTAGTTCACTCGGCTACCAGTAGGTCGCTTTTTGGATCAACGTACGTGGTATTAAATATGTGCAAAACAGTGAGAGTGCAATAATCGCAATCTTTCAAGTAACATACTTCTTTCTCTCTCGATATTATTGTAGAAAGTTCCTTTTAAGTCTGCTTCGAGGCTCAGAAGCTCGTCCGACAAAGGCTCTCCTTTTATTTTTACATCATTTGTCAGTTTATATCTCCGGCTCAAAGTGACGACATACTCTACGGACATTTCCTTTCTCGTAGCTTTCCACTCTTGTTCGTTTTGCGATAAATTGACGAAAGCATCTCGTAATTGCTTCTCCATTTCTGACCTACAAAAAACAAACGAGCGGAAAGCAAATGAATTTTTGCACGTCTACTCTGAACGAACGTTTAAACACACGACATTTTCTCGGCCCATGTTAAGTGCAGGTTCACAGGCACTAATTTACGAATGGAAGTTGAGAGAGCAGCTGTAAAATGTTCATTCTGGAAGTGTCCCAAAATTGCTTTCTGTACGGATAAGCAGTGGCGTGCCTTGACATTTGACCATAGGAAAGCCGCGTTTCCGTAAGAAGCCGACATCCAGGGGCAATCGGTCAATCGCGCGTCGGCGACGATCTAGGGTCCATTCGTATGGTTTATTCGATAAGCCAGTAAAACCGTAGACTTCTCTAAAGGCATTTTTAATATCATAATTACATTCCGAATCGCTAACCACGATATAAGGCTACAATTAAAAATAAAGTAATAAAAACTTACTCGGTGAAATAAAACGTGCGGTGGACGTACCGGTACATACCCGGTACAAAATATTCTTCAATTGTACGAATATACTTTTAAAGAAAATTATAATTTAAATACAGCTTTGTAAAGAAACGTACATAAAAATATAAAATATTCTTTACTTTTTAAATCTTAAAACAATGCGCTTAGTCAAATAGCTCCCTACCAGTGGCTAATGGATGGAATTGAAGACGGTTGCGGAGCGTGCATACACGCGGACTGCCAAATCCCCGGGACGCCGAGACCGGTCGATGTCAAATACCTCTTTCGTCGCATCATTAGTATATATCAAAGGACGCGACGGGGTTGTCGTAGATTTTAAACGTTTCTCGCCATAGCTTTAAAAATCTAAATACGTTAAACTTAATTGTTGTTTGTTTTCTAATTCGTTTTAGGACCGGGTGTCGTCCACGGAAATTTCTAAAATTTACAACTTTTCGGTCACTCTCGTCGAACTGAAAAAATTTCTGTCTTTATTACATCTAATACAGTATTTCGAAGAAATCGGTCCCCACTGTACTCGGCTATAGATTGGTTCGGTTAAGCTTTTGTTTAAGGAAAAAAGTTCATTAATTAAATTTAGTGGTAAATGATGCTGTCCAAGTAACAGTTAATTTTTTTTAATACAAGAATTGTACACGTTTTTTTCTACGTCCCCTTACAGATGGGACGTACGAAATCGTAATATCACCGGTTTAACGTCGAAATCCGCGAGTAATATAAAATCGGAGAACGGAATAAATATATCAAATATTTTAATGGATTTTTTTGAACTGTCAACTATATAGAACTATGGTAAAAACGTATCAGTAAATTTTTATTGGTCGGGTTATAAATCTACTCGCGATTCGCGTAATCGGGCGAGGGCGGGCGGGCGGTTAACGGCCCGGAGCCGGTCCCGGATAAAATTGGATGCATTATAAGTGTAGCGTCCACCCGAGGTCCTAGGCTTCTGCCGGCTAAACCGAGCCAGGTCGGTGCTCCGTAAAGCGCGTGCGCGAATCTGGCTTTTTGGAATCTGACGATACAGAGGTATGGTCAGATTCCACTCCGCCACCAATATTCGAATATACGATAGCGATCTTATATTTTTTTTTTTCGCGCGTAGTATAGAAATTTGTAATAAGATACGTAATGCGNATTCTTGCATTCTGTGAAAACGGGTAAGATTAGCTATAACGTAATTATCTTAATCTTCACTATCGTTACTTTTTGCCCAGCGAAGCGGGTCCTTGCAGCTAGATTCTAGATTACTTAGAAAAACAGTCTTTTATATATATATAAAAACTATATTACATAAAAATAAAAACTCAGCGAAGCGGGACCTTGCAGCTAGTAAATAAATAAAAATAAAGAGCTCAACAGTTTCTCATTAAAAATTAATGTTTCGTAAAAATTACAGGTTATCTTCATAGAATGATTTTCATGCTGTGGATAGAGAGTGGGCATTCCTATGATTGATACATCGTTACATCGTTAGTGAAAGGGGGTGAAGCCCGTGCTACTCGGCGGTATTGCACGGGAGGAAGAACAAAGGGAAAGGATGAGGAGAGAGTAGGAGGTAAGGGGAAGTGTAAAGTAGATAGGAAAGTTGGTGAAGGGAGTCATGAGCGCCTGGCGCCGCAATTATTTAAAATAAAACAGACATACAAAAGACGTAAATACATAAGATTACAGAGCGTACATAGTTGATGAACATGCCGAACAGGCCGCTGGCGCTAGTAGAGAAAGAGCCTAGTGCTGAGAGTCGGTTACTGTTGAGGATGTTTGCCTGCTGGAAAATTGGCGGGTTGTCCACAACCCTTGCAGCTGGGGGATGCTCCCCGCAAAGTTCTTAAAGTCCGCAAAGAGTCTTTTATTCTCGATAAANGGAAATTTCCAAAATTTACAACTTTTCGGTCACTCTCGTCGAACTGAAAAAATTTCTGTCTTTATTACATCTAATACAGTATTTCGAAGAAATCGGTCCCCACTGTACTCGGCTATAGATTGGTTCGGTTAAGCTTTTGTTTAAGGAAAAAAGTTCATTAATTAAATTTAGTGGTAAATGATGCTGTCCAAGTAACAGTTAATTTTTTTTAATACAAGAATTGTACACGTTTTTTTCTACGTCCCCTTACAGATGGGACGTACGAAATCGTAATATCACCGGTTTAACGTCGAAATCCGCGAGTAATATAAAATCGGAGAACGGAATAAATATATCAAATATTTTAATGGATTTTTTTGAACTGTCAACTATATAGAACTATGGTAAAAACGTATCAGTAAATTTTTATTGGTCGGGTTATAAATCTACTCGCGATTCGCGTAATCGGGCGAGGGCGGGCGGGCGGTTAACGGCCCGGAGCCGGTCCCGGATAAAATTGGATGCATTATAAGTGTAGCGTCCACCCGAGGTCCTAGGCTTCTGCCGGCTAAACCGAGCCAGGTCGGTGCTCCGTAAAGCGCGTGCGCGAATCTGGCTTTTTGGAATCTGACGATACAGAGGTATGGTCAGATTCCACTCCGCCACCAATATTCGAATATACGATAGCGATCTTATATTTTTTTTTTTCGCGCGTAGTATAGAAATTTGTAATAAGATACGTAATGCGATTATAATAAAATATTGCGCGATTAATTTTATATAATTAAAATTAATATGTATTTATTTTTTTTAAAATACGAGGGAAGCGGCGCATCCACCGCTTCCGATGACGGCACGCCACTGCTAAATTATAAAAGATATATCCTTTTATATCTACCAGAGGCCTATAGGAGACTGGAACTTTATGGGTTTTGACTCTGTAAGAGAACTTTGGTGTTCTGTTTTCACTATTGAGAATAAAATGTTTTTCTCTTTGGTTAATAAGATTTTGTTTCTCAAGTTTAACAAAAACGTACTTATTGAACGGTTATAGCAAGCGCGTGATCGGTAACTGGCTTAATAATAAATATGTTAATGCGCGCAAACAACTAATTGACAACACTGCTTATAAATTTTTTTAAAAATTCCTTACGTTATGAATATCTTTGAAAGAATTAAAAGAAAATTCAGTATAATAATATTTTGTTACCGAACATCGCGACAGTTTACATAAGAAAATAAACGTACCTAACAGAAAAGCTAACACATGGGACCAAAAAACGTTGTTTACAAATTCGAATGCGACCGTACCACACCCAAATCTTACATCGGTGGAACTAGTAGGGAATTAAAGGTCCGTTTCAATGAACGTATCTCTGCCATAGCGTGCGACAATGATAGCTCGGCTGTAGCCGCCCACTGTAATAATGAAGCTGTCAGATTGTAAAGGATACTGTCAAAATACTTAAAAAGGAAAAACAATACTTATAAAAGAAGATGGTACGAACACTTAGAAATAATTAAAAAAAAACAAAGAGGAAATCATGAATGATCGTGATACGCATATTTGACCAGAGGAGGCGTGGGGGGAGGGGGGAGGTATGAAAACGGATAGGGGTGAGGGTGACAGTTACCATGGAATGTACTTCGAATCGTCTCGTTACTCTGTTCGTGTTACAGTAAATCTACTTATCATTTTGTTTTAACAATGTATATTTTTACGACATTACTGTTTTACCAGAACCTCGGTTTATTATTATGTTGTTGTATCAACATCAGCGTTTTTTTAATGGAAACTTTTTTGTTTTATCGCATGCTTAGTCTTTTAATTAATGTTCAACGCATCGAATCCGCGTGTCAAATGTAAGTCCACATTCTTTGTTTATTTCTGTCAATCGCGGTCTTTTTATAAAAATTGTTAACCTCCGATTAATTTTGTAGCAAAAAGCTGACGAGGGACTACGTATCCGAAATGCATTCTGAAAATAAAATAGTGCTTTTCTAAATGTAATTTGATGTTCTGTGGTGGTGTAATAAGTCTAGCGGTAAAGTAAAGCCAATCTTAGTGGTCGGAAGCCATTTAGAAGACTAGACCAGAAGCGTATCATAGTATTTATTTAACTCATCACTTATATGAGATTCTTTCTCGTCCATCTTTATTAGCTTAAAACTTTCTAGAAGAACTTGATTTTTGTATAAAGCTTTTGTTTTATCAATTTTGGTCTGGTTATAAAAAGTGACGGAAGAGTCATAAGGTAACTTATATAATGCTCTTGTAAAGTTATCTATATATATAACCCATTCAACGTGTGTCTGTCCGCGTAACCGTTTGATAACGGACACTACAGGCGCCCTATCGTGTGTCATATTTCAAACATTCAAATTAACAATTTTAATTATTATTTAAATTAACAATATAATTTATTATTATTCACTTGGCCCATAAATTATTATTTGGTCAATATAATAATATAAATAATTCAATATATTTGTAATATGAATTTATTATTTCAGGGGCTTATATCTCGCGAAGGGTCGCGAGTAGGGGTATGGTTCCTTTGACTTTATTGTTCGCACAGGGGCTACAATTTGGGGGGGTCGCCACCTTTTCATTCGGAGGGTAAATCTTACCATTGGGACTTTAACAGAGCTGTACAGCATATTGATAGGAACAAGAAAGTCAAAGGAACCGTGCCTTATGGAAATTTGTAAATAACGCCCACTAGGGGGCGTCCCAGGCTACTAGTTTTGTATAACTCGCAACCTATTCGATACAAAAGAAGCTGTACCCCATACGGAAATACCGTATCAAAATTTGGGTTCCACGCGAGCGCAAAACAGTCTCAAAATAAAAAAACAACTCATTATTCTTTTCGGTATTCCAATAAATCTAGATAAAGACGGTGTTAAATGATTATTCCATCGTGATTTATCACCAATTTCGATACCTAAATATTTCGCACTATTAACTCTACGAATACGTTCATTATTTATTCTAACTTTTATATCTTTTAAATTAACTATTTGTTTTTATTTGATAAACAAATATATTTTGTTTTATTTTCAATTACACTTAAGTTATTATTTTCCATGTAACAGTACTTACTTAATTTAGACAGCAAAGAGTTTATATTATTTTCAACCAATTGAAGATTCCAATCCGCGTATGTTATAACAATATCATCCGCATACAATATAATAATATTGTCGGGAATAGTCTCTACAATATCATTTATATATATATCATTGTCACGAAGAAAAACAATCTTCTTACTGAGCTTGCCACGCCTTTTGTTTTCGATGAGGAAATCGTAAATCGTCTGTTTTATCGAACTTTCTGCACCAAGTCTTCACTAATGACGCTCCTCGGCACGGCCATCTTAAAATGCTCTAACTCATTACGAGCAATGTTACGGTAAGGAAATGTTTTTTTCGATACATCTCGCTAATCTGCCGATGAATGTCTTTTGCATTAAGAAAACGAATCACAATCGGCGGGATTTTCAATTGTGCCAGGCATTCGAAACACACATAAAGGTAAAACGAACGAATGCTACCGTAATGGACTCGGCGCGCATTGGCAGAACCGCAGCGGCCTATTTTAAGACGGTACTTAAAAACCATGCCCGGTGTAATTAGGCGGAATTAGGAGTTGCCGAGATACTTTTGTAAATTAATAAAAAAAGTTACTAAAGGTATAACTGAGTATTTAGTAATGAATTACGATTCAAACGAAATACATTTTCAATCCTTTATTATAAAATTTGCAATTAACTTTATTCTTATTAATTGATAATTAAATATGTATTAAATACACGTAATATAAATTTTTATAGTAAACTTATTTGGAATCGAATGGTCCTGGAAATAGTTTGGCTGCTGTTATGTAAATAAAGTTAATTTTACTGTTGCCAGCCTTATCGATAAATGTAATTAATCCGCGAAACATGCAAATTTCTTGCCAGGCGTGTGGATTGTTGGTAGAAGACGAGAAAATGCTTGGCTTAGTTGTGTTCGTATCGGAAGTTGTTTATTTTGCCTGTTGCAAACTTGGCATTTGTGCATGTTCCGACGAAAAGACAGGTAATTATAGTTATGTCTTATTTATTAAATTAAAAATTATTTTAAAATTTAAATTGGTAAATATACTTGAATATTTTCTTATAACGCTTAAAGATTCATATAGGATGCGTTTAGTTTCTCACATCACGACTTACTCTTCGTTAATTTTCAATTTCTTAAGTCCATTCGAGCTTACCCGTAGCTTTTTTCGTGTTTATAATATTTCCTATCCTAACAAATAAATATTTATTAGGAAGAAACTGCCATTTTAAAAACGAGCAAAGTATTATGTTACGTCAACCTATTAAATTAAGTTGATTTAACAATGGAAATTTAAAATTGCATGACAATTGGCGTGTTTCCCGACGATACTTTAATATAATTGGCTTTCTTATCTAGCTAAGCTGCTTATTAAGTCGAGTAAAGATACTAGCGTAGTAAACTATACTCGATTTTAAAATAAATTTCGATTTATAAATGGCAATTTTGTGTCTTTTTAGGGGTTTCGAGCAAACTTCTTACTGAGAAGAATCGAGAAGAATCGGCTGAATTATCATCGGACCAAGCCAGACCCTGTTCGGTATGGGAAGTTACGCGTTTTGGTAAGAAAAGAAAGACCAGCATAAACGAAAATGACTCTTTATTGGAAAGAGCCGGCCAGGAAATAATAGCGATGAAACGTTGTTTACGAGATATTTCGAAACAACACGAAGAAATGGAAAATATATTAAAAGAGGGCGATAGCAAATTGGTAACAATGCGTCAACAACTGGTTGTTTTGCATCGTCGGAATGCGTTAGCTGATACGGCATCGAAAAGCTGAAAAAATGCTTTTATACAATATATTCTTGGATCGAAAAGCCTTCGGCGTGCTGTTCGAAATGTAAAGCCTATGGAAATAGTTTAAATTCGGTATTATAATATTTTAAAAATCTGCGAAAACATTAAAATTGAAAATTCTGGATGGCAATGTATGGAAAGTTAATGTAATATTTTAACAATAATTTTAATAATAAGTTCATCGTAAATCTTATGCGGACTAATTACGGTTCAGTATTTTGGCAAAATAGTAGGAAATTGCCGTATACCGAGTTTAAGAATAACAGTTATAATTACACGTTTTTTCAGGTTTGTAGTAACTTTCTATTTAACTATGAACGTACTGTACTATACCTTAATCACCTGTCGCGTTTTGTGGTTTATTTTGACGTGAAGTGACCTCTGACATTTATCGTTGCGACTTAAAAATTGATTTACATTGCGCGTAACAAAACAAAAACTTTTTAATAAACGTAACTTTTCAATCTACAAAATAAAATGTCGGAACTTACACTATTTAGTAATATTTAATAATCGAATAAAATTAATTTTCGTTTTAATTACATTCTTATGTCACTTTTTACAATCAAAATGCAGAAGTACCGTGTCTTACGCGTTAAACGATAGTCGTGACGGTATAATATGTTGGGATATTTTAACAAACACCGGGGCAATCTGTCAAGGGTTGAAGGTTACTACGAGCAATACGGGGAACAGACCACTATTAAAAAATGTTACTCAAACGATGAAAACCGCGTGCCTGGCACGTCGGTCGTGCGTAAGCTCGAGACCAACCGGCAGTGTTCGGTGGTCTTATTCGTCGTCATTAATACGCCTTTGGAAATGCTCTCGTCCACAGTTTGCTAGAAACTGTGGCATAGACCAGACACATCTATTTTTCTTTTTTATTAAACAAAATTATTTTATGTAAAACCTAATATCTTTTAATATAGCCATTGCTCTCGAACAAAGAAGAAATGGAAATTTATATTTCATAAATGCATCTTCATTAGTTTCCGTGTTCTAACAGCATTCGTGTTCCATATTTTAACATATGTTATAATTTATTACATCTTTGCATATTCGATAGATAAATTCAAAACTTAAAATTTACGCGCAGCAATTTCGAAAATGTTTCTCATATTGTGAGATCCCGGAGGGCAATTAATTACTTAGGTTAATTGTAACACGTATAGAGACGCGGTTCCCCATGCAGCGATACCGTATCTTATTCTAGATTCGACGAGAGTGTGGTACGGCCGTTTCGAGAGTGATGTGCTTAAAAAAGCTCGAATTTTTTTATTTATCCCGGTATACTTTGCCGGGGAAAGTGCAACATCGTCTATATGTTTATTCCAGCGCAGTTGTCGTCAAAAGTTACGCCCAAAAACTTAATAGCATTTACTTTTTCTATGTTATTTTAATTTTTAGGTGATGCGGAATGATTATTTTATTCCTATTCTGTGTTCATTTCAGTTATCGGGGAAAATTTTCCGAGTTGGAATGACGAATGTTTGTCCTTTTTAGAAAAATTCAGTCGAAAGATCAATACGTAAGGTTACCGCGTGTAAAGCAGCCAAGTCGAATAAATTTATACATTTTATGTCTTGAAAATAGAAATAAACGTAAAAAATTACACTTCCCGTAAACATTGCATTAAAAAAATGAAATAAAAATTTTAAAAAACCGCACATTTTTTGTTAAAGCGTGTAGTAGACGATGATATTTTGAATGTAAAAGTTTCTCAATTTTATATAAATAAAAATTTACCATCGTTTTATCTAATGTACTCCGTATGTTGTTGAATTGTTAATGTTAGTTAATTGCGCAGAACTTTCGTATCGATGACCGATTAATTCCCACCGGTGTCCGTATATTCTTCCTTATTCTCGAGAACAATGTTACGTACGTAAAAGTCGAGACTAGATATTGAAAGCTTCGGGACAGGAGCTCCCCATTAACTATATACGAACTTTTGGTCTAAACCAGAAGTCGCGTTATTTCCATTCAAAACTTTTTCTACAACGGTCAGTTAGATGACCGGTCTGATTCTACCGTTACCGGGAAAAGTATGGTGTACCGGGCATTACAGTACACACTACTAAAATAGACAGCAAATATTTCAAATTAACTAAATTTGAAATATATCTTTCTTTTCTTGCCATACAAAAACAAAGTGACCGGACTACGGCACGATCATTTAACGAAAGCGAAAGAAAAAGTGAAAGGTGAGAAATGATAGTCTCTACTTTCGTTCGCTGGCTTAAATTTATCGCGAGAAATATACTCGCTGGCATTTCGATGGCTGTAGCTGAAGTCTTAGCAAACGCTTACGTAAGAGAAAACTTTTTCATATATTTTTCTTACAGTGCAAGCGAACAAACCACACGAATAGTTTTGGACAAAAATGCAATTGTGGGCGCTATTATATAAAACTGCCGAAAATTTGAACGAGCCGAAACTTTTCTCGAAGGGTGGGCGAACGATCAGAATTAATTACAGGTAACCCCCGTATAACACGGCACTTCTATAGCACGGATTCGCTCTAACACGGTTCGAGAATTGGTACCATCCCCCGTATAACACGGTACTTTTATAGCACGGATTCACTCCGACACGGTTCGAGAATTGGGTAAAACCCTCGTACAACAGGAAATGTAATAAATTTTTACATACTTAACTAATAATAGTTCACGAAAATTATTTTCGTGAACTATTAGTACTTAAGTATGTAAATTTTCTCTTTTCGCCTTCTGTCGATACAGGTGGTCCTTCTCGAAACTTGTTTCAATGTTGCCAGATCGCGACGCTTCTGCTTCTGATGTTGCCGAATGTTTTTCCCTTATTCCATACTTGCTTTATTCTTCATAAGTGCTTAGCACCATATAAGGAAATTTATAAAGACCTTTTAACTAGAAGCAAGCAATATAAAATTACATACATTTTGCAAAAGGTAAAGCATGGATCTGAAGATAATGCAGAAAAATGCTCAGAGGATAAGGATAACTTGCCAAAAAGAAAACGCTCTCGGTTAATTAATAGTGTTTTTAATGATGACGAAGAAAATATTGTTTAATTTATATTAATATGTATCACTCAAAAAAATTTTAATGAAGATATTTATCTTAATTATGAAAATATACTAGCATGATTTTTAATTTTTGGAACCTAACCCTCCTTTTCGTATTAGTTCTTTGTTTCGTATAACACGGATTCGCATAACACGGCAATTTTTTGGAACGTAACTACCGTGTTATACGGGGGTTACCTGTACTTTGAGGAAAACGCAATTGAGGGACTCGCTTCACACACCTAATTTACAATAGTAATAATCCGATGTAAATTTATATTTGTTTTCACTCTTTTTACGTTTATATCAATACATCGGTATACGATGTCAGAAGATTCGGAGCTTCTACAATAAGTATGAAAGTACTCGGTTATTAGAAATTAGAAGAAATTAAAACGTCAAAGTTTTAATTACGAGTCTTACGGTTAGAAGGATAAGCGTAAAAGCCTTCTCCAACCGAATTTCTTTCGTTTCGTTTTATTCACGCTACGTGTAAAGATTAAAGTCAATATCGACTGGAGAAAAGATAAAGAAATATATTGGTTCCGGATTCCGATGACAGGGATACGTTTTTATCCTCTCCATCGTACGTTGATGATGAAAATTTATGTAATTCGAAAATAAAAAGACAAGGACTAGGTACACGTCGACGGGACTGTCTGGAGTCGCCCTTCTTTACCATTGGATTAAAGACAGAATTTAGTCCATTTCACTCTTTGAGGATATTATATCCGGATCCGAATTGGATATATTCCAACTTGTAATTACTCAAAATAACATCTCTATTATTATTGAAGAAACAATACTGTAAATACGGGTGGGTGTAGAAAAATTTATTACTTGTATATCCTATTAGAGAAGATGGTCGGAGGAAAATAATTACATATTTGCCAATAATGCAAGCCGACGGAAATTATTAGTAAAAATTCTATAACTTATTATTGGAGTAGTGAGCCAAAAATTCTCACATGAAATTGATTTCTGTTGCTCCCTAGAATGCTTCATTTTGTCAATCCTCTATTGGAAAATTTAAAAGTCTCCCGGAAAAGGAATTTCTATTGCCATAAAAATTTACAATACGCATTGATGACTCAGCCTTTCGAACAACGATTTGGAATGAAACGATTCGTATCGGCTGACTGTAAAAGCTATTTTATTGCAGACCAGCGAATGAGCCCGGCAAACGATTTGGTAAATATTGTACGTTTGCAAATTCAGTTATTACACAGGTTTTCGTGGCGAAAACTTGAACGGCGTTTGGTACATCGCGCGTGGTGAGTAGAAGATCGGTTTAAACATCTTCATGTTTTGTGTTTGGGGTTGAAATAATAGAGGTTGCGGCGCAAGTACAGTACAAACACGGCAAGCGCAAGTACACGGTTTACGTTTTAAATCCGAGAAAAAATCGTTGGCAACATCACGTGACTCGACTGATGGGAAATTTGTTGAAAAAATGGCGGATACGTTAACGTCGAGGGTTACCGGCGAAGATAAATAAACAAATTAAACTATTTTAAAGTACTTATAGCATGTTTAATAACACTACAGTAATTATTTTTAATTAGCGTGGTGTCTCCTAGCGTACGATAGGACTACCTCATACCTTTGTCGGGGGACGCTGTAGTGACTTATGTAAATCCGAAAAATTTACAAACGTATTACGTTGTTGCTAGTAGATGCGGCGCAAGAACAAACCTACCTTAAAATAAGCTATTATGAAGGCAAATATATGTAAATTCTACATCACTCGCTAAAAAATTGAATAATTAAATAATTTATGAATTAAAATCGTCTGTTTCTTTATAATATTATTCGTAAATGCTTAAATAATCATTATTTTAATAAAATAGGCCATAATTTTAACCCCAAATACAAAAAAATGAAGTTTAAACCCGTCTTCTACTCGCTATGCTACACGTAGCCAACACCGTTCACGTTTTGGGCCGAATACGACGGCCTCAGTCTCTCTAATGATTATTTAAGCATTTATGAATAATATTGTAAAAAATATTGACAATTTATTGGGAGTTCGTAGATGGAACGACCACCAGAAACGCATCAAAGGGTGGTATTCCGTGTCCATAAACGTACGCATTGTTTGAAACTTCAATCGGTGGTTACCCCCGATGGTATAATCGCTAATTTATTTGGACCGTTAGAAGGAAGACTTCGTGACAGTGAAATGTTAAGAAAATCTGATTTGTTAGAGCATTTTGCTGCGATTCCTTGTTCCGAGAACGGGACTCAATTTGTTTTATATGGAGATTCTGGTTGTCCTTTGCGTCGACACCTCGTTACACCATTCCGAGGTGCTAGTTTAACACCCGAGCAACGTGTATTTAATTCAAAGATTAGCTCGGTAAGAGTGTGTGGAATGGGCATCCTCCGCATCCTCCGCCAGTGAGTGAACAGCCCGTTCGGCACTCTGATTCGCCGACAAAGAGCGACGAACTTTGGACTGTATCATCGAACGAACACCGCATCTTGTCCGGACAACGGTATCGCGTCGGAATTGTTTTTAAGGAACAAAGATCTCCTGTTTTGTGTAAGATGCTTTTTGTATATTAATAAACGGGTGTTAATTGTAAACTGAGTTCGTGCCTTATGTCTAACGCCATCATCCACATACACTGTTCACACCACCTCGCCATCCCGAATGACGTCTCCTTCTAAATTAAGGGAGTGAATCAACTATAGGATATCGGGTCCGTGATAAACCCATCACGGAGATTCTCCACACTGTGTACCAAATTTCATCTGTAGGTTCAGCGGTTTGCTCTGGGCGATGGCGAATCAGTCAGTCAGTCAGAACGTGTAATTTTATATATATAGATATCATAATACATACAGGAAAGATCAAAGAACTTTCTTTAAAGTATAAAGCTTTTGGACTGTATGGAATTGTGCTCACTCTCCTAAAGAATCATTTCGAAAACGTGATAAATTTTATATTGATAATTATAACAGGTGTCCAGAAATTTTGAAATGTCTAAAAACTCATAGAAACACGCGGTACAGTAAGAAATGACAGGAAGTATTCCCCGACTGATCTCAACAATTTGTGAGAACCGAGGGAGTTCGAGTAGCGAGCTCGACCCTTCTTACCGGCTTCGCGTCGGGAGATGGCCTATTTGTAAACGAGTGAGCGCGACAACAACGGTAAACATCAACTGGATTACAGTATTTTGTCTTTCCATTAAATTAGTCTAACATTTAGCGAAGTTGACATTAGTCCAACTTATAAACTAAAGAGAGAGAGTTTATATATGTCTACTAAATACCTCAGATGCCGGCGGAACTATCAGTGATGTAGGTTATGAGTCCAGATGCAAGCGAATTCGGCGATCAAGTCTCGAGCGATCCTAGGGTAGAAGAGAAGAGGTCCGAATAGAGTTCCAGCCGGGAGACTTCCTTATGTCGATCACCCCGAGGTGCGGGTGCGACCCCTTTTTTATACACGTCCCGCAGGGGGACTATCGGGGAAAGTTCTGATGCAATCCTGTCTACGTTCGATTTGCGTCCGGGTGTTAGAAATCGAACGATTCGACAAATTTATTACCTCTTTCTATCCGGTATTGTTACTCATTTTACCTCATAAAATTGATAACAGTTGTCAAACAAACTGAATTAATGGCCGGTAGCGACTAAGGTCAGTGTTTAGGTTACAACCTTAGTAATAATTGTTAGATTAGAGAGATATTCGATCGGTCTTATCTATTAAGAAATCGAACGAAATAGGATGTGTGTGCGTTATTCCACTCGGCTAATTTTTTCTTTACCCGACCTTCGATTCGATTTCTATCTTCACCGTGTTAAAATATAACCGACTTAGTTAATTATTAAATTATTCCCTTCAAATCTCACAAATTAAATCAAGATGTGAGCTTTTTCCATACAGATAGCAACTTATATGAGCAACAGATGGATAAGAAGGAACTTATAATGTTTGTACTTTCTTTCAACCAAACTGAAAATGAAGCGTCAACTTTCATCCAAAAACTAGAATAAAGTCTTTAAATATAATAAACTTTAATGAAAATATATAATTTAGATATCAGTGGTGCGTTATATCTTCGCGGAACCCAGACAAATTTGAATTAGGGGGCCCCACGCACAGCGTTGACTTCAGACATTTTTCTTCGAGGGAATTTTTTTTGGGGAAAATACTTTCTTATAAAAGATTGGTTTGGGGCTTCGGGCAATTGTCCTTTTTGTCCCCGGGATAACACGCCGCTGCTAGACACGGTACTTAGCTATAATCAAAGTCCGAGAAAAAATGATTAAATGGTATAAAATGTTATTTTTTCATCTCGTATACATCTGCACCCGTAACTCCTTCATCCAATATAAAAAGAGAATGCAAAGAGATAAAAATATACGACAGAATTCAGACTTGGATGAGTGAACTAGATTTTCGAATCATGTTATCTAATGATTCAATAATTAATATAGTAATAATAATAATAATCGCAGTTTTAAATTATTAGCTAATGACAAAGCGAGGAAAAAGAATTGCGTTGCGTAACGCATCCCTCGGGGCGAGCCACAATGGGAGTAACGTCCATGGATGACGCGAGTGCTACAAACGATGGGAACCATTTAATGGTCTTTGAATATTTATCGCAATAATCTAATAAAATTTTCTAAGTATACGGTATTCTAGAAGCCTATATTTTTCACAGAGTAATGAGTTAAGTTAGAACAGCTGTTACTAACGTAAACATTATGGTGATTTACGTCATTGTTCGAAACAATTTTGTAATTTTTTGAATTAAATTGCGTCGAACAGTTCTTAAGTACAGAAGAATTAGGAATTGCGAAATTCCTGCTTTCTCGGTAGTGCGAGGCAGGGATTTCCTAAAGGCTGCTATACACTTACGTAAATCCTCAAAGGATGTACTTAACAGACGAAAAAAATCGGATATAACTGGCTGGATCGAACATAGTAATTTACAAAACTTATTAAAATATTTCCCAACATATAAAGAATTATTTATTTAAAGGTGGATAGATAGAAAAAAAATCACGGTTAATCCTCAAAGGATTTCCGTAACGTGTATAATAGCCAAAAACAGTTGCTGTTGTTACAAGCTTTACAAGTTACAAATTACAAGCAAAATTCATCGAATAGAAAGTTTTATAACGAGTTACGAGCTACTAGTAATTTTGATTGCAAATAGTTAGTTACAATAAGTAATAAGCTGCAAGTATAACTTTCTTAGCTCGTAACCGATAGTTCGTAACTTGCAATTTGTACACAACAGGGTTCACGTACTGTACAACCATATAATTGTGCGGAGCTCTTCGCAGCTCTGAAAATTCTCAAAGTTTAACACGCACGATCAGTGGTGATATTCAGCGGGTTTGCACAGGTTCGGCCGAACCCGTTGTTAACATTTTCAAAGTTTTCCGAACCCGTTGTTAAACACACGTAACATTTCTCAATGGTTTTGTTTCTTTTACAAAATATATTAAAAGATACGTATTATACTCTGTAACACTACTAAACTAGAGCCTTATACCCCGTTCGCCTTGGTGCAACCTCCATCGACCGTTTCAATCTCGACTGAAACCAGATTTAGTCGCGATCGACTCAAGAGAGTTCTTGAAACTAAGTCCAGTCATACGAGAGATCCCACGCGCGCGAGAAAATACAAGATGGCTGCGGAACACGTGTCGTGCTATCGACAACGAAATAAAAAAAATATTGTGTTTCGAGAAACGATGACATCTGTCTATTATTATGACGGATACCCTCACCCCCAGCCACTGGCAAGCTGTCGCAAGGCTAAGGGACCACTGCTCAATTAACCAAGCAGAATCCCTGGCCATCCTCCGTGCTGGTTTCAACACGGCAAAGTAAACATCATCAGCGACAGCAGGATTGCCTTGTGGCAGGTTAAAAATGAAAACCACAAGCTTCCAATTGTCAACGACAGCCTCAAGATTCTAAAACATTTAAGGGACAACAATATACAAATCTACTTCCACTGGGTCAAGGGCCACTCAGACACTAACGGAAATGATCGGGCTGATGACCTAGCCAAAAAAGCCGCTAACATTACTTCAAAAATCCACTATCAGGCCCTACCACTCACGGCTGTTCTCAGCTCTCTCCGTTCCATTATAATTAACAAATGGCAAAATGAGTGGGACAACAGCACCACGGGTCGCTACACGTACGCCTTCATCCCCAACATCAACCAAAGGCTGAACAATCACGTCTTCCATACCAACCACGGCCTGACCCAGATGCTCACAGCACATGGAAACTTCAGGGCATACCTCAACAGGTTCCACAACAAGGGTAACGCCAAATGCAACTGCGGGATTCCAGAAGACGAAGACCCATTCCACATCATTTTCACTTGTCCGAACTACAACTCTCAGAGGAGACCACTCCGCAATGAAGCAGACTCTGAAGGACTTCTTTGGCCATGCCAACTGAAAGACCTTGTTAACAACAACAAACTCTTCGAAGCCTTCAAGACCTTCGTTTCTAAAACCAAATTAAGCATCTACTTCAACGTGGCAAGTAACACAAATTAACGGATCTTTTTCGGCCTAACAAGGCCGGTCTTCCTCACTCTACTCTAATTTCCTCCAGGTAACCCCATACTGTACTATATACCCCCACCCGCCAATACAAACGGGTGACTGTTGTTCTCTCATGTT
>NW_019385514.1:0-5546 GCF_000671375.1 Centruroides sculpturatus | reverse complement strand
TCCCTTGTAATTCCAGCCTTTTGTATTTCTGACAGAAACAATTCCTTTACGTTTTCTTCTGAAAATACGGATTTATGCCGATATCCGCTATTAAAGATCTTTTGAAGAAGTAGGAAGATGTCAGAACAACGGTCTTAAAATGGCATCCAAACCAAGTTGAGGTTAATAGTCCTAGGGATCTCTACAATTACAATGCTATTAATTACTTCTGAAAAATCATGAATAAGACAGAAAAGCAATCGACATTGGATAGATTCTTTAACCCCCACAAACAGAAAAAACATGACTAATAAAAATGCAAGACCGTGTATATATGTATTTTTATTATTACATATGAATAAACGTAGTAAAAAAGTATATACTTTCTTTATTTTGGGGAGGTCTCCAGAACGAATTAATCAAATTCCCATAGAAACCTATGGTAAATCGATAATCGGTTAACGAACAATTCGGATAGCGAACAAAGTCTTGGAACGGATTATGTTCGTTAACCGATCACCCACTGTATATGTATATATATATATCAGTAGGTTATATATACGAGGGGAGTCCGATATTAAAGGTACAAGCCAAAATTACACTAACATTTATAATTAAAAAAAATATTTAATACATTCCACAAAAACCGCACACTTTTGTTTATTTCTCAACATAATCACTGTAAATGTTGAGACATTTATCCCAGTATGACAATAGTTTGAACACCCCTTCACAGTACTGTTGCTTGTTAAGTTGTTTTGAAGTAGTCCAGAATCGTGTCTTCCAATTCTTCCTGATCTGCAAAGCATTCCTCTACCAAAAATTTCTTTAAAGGTCCAAATAAATGAAAATCCAATGGGGACTAAATTTGGACTATATCGAGGAAGTTGAGGGACCTCTCAATTCTGCTGTGCCAAGCATAGTTTGGTTTGATTTGACACGTAGAGTATAGTCCCCTTGGATTTTCTTTTATTTGGACCTTTAAAGAAATTTTCGGTAGGGAATGCTTTGCAGATCAGGAGGAATTGGAAGACACTGTTCTGGACTACTTCAAGCAACAGCGCTGTGAAAGGATGTTCAAACTAGTGTCACACTGGGATAAATGTCTCAACGTTTATAGAGATTATGTTGAGAGATAAACAAATGTATGTAGTTTTTGTGGAATGTATTAAATTTTTTTTTAATTATAAATGTTAGTGTAATTTTGGCCTGTACCTTTAATATTGGACTCCCCTTGTAAAATACTATTCCAATATTGCTCCTGTATTTCTGATACATGGTATATGGTTCCTACTGTAACAAAGTTTGGTCACCCTTGCTACATAAAAAGTAGTAATATTGTCTTTTGAGTGGGATGGATCTTTAATGATCATCCTGAATGGATGACAGACATCCACGTTACTCATGTTAAACTCTGGACAAGATCTGAGCCCAAATCCTACAATGGTAGACTGATACTTTACTGTACAGTCATCTAGTCAACAATTACATTCAGGACAAACAATCCAGTAACAATCAGCTAACTTATTTTAGCAAGGAAGGAATGCTGCATTCTTTTTTCCAAAAACAAGATTGAATTTGAAGAGTTTAATGCATACACCAAGTTCCTCAGATTAGATCTTGCACATGCAAAAAGTTTGCAAGAGTCTGAATAGATTTCTACTACAGTGTTGTAAAGCTATAATAAATGATGATAATTTTTGTTTGTTGTTCCCAATATTCTTTATAGATCAAAGCAATTTACAGAAACTACAACTTGATAATTACATTTTGTAAGCAACAATCTCGCAGCTTTAGCTGAATGTCCAGAATAAGCGAGACATCAATCTTAGTTGATTGTTCCTTTGTTTATAACTAATTTAACAATATTTGAATATGAAACAAGAGTTAAATAAAACCAGTGCAATTTTCACTTGTGTCTTGTTACAAAATGGAATAAAAAGTCACAAGAAAGTACAACTTAAATTCCAATAGAAATTCACAAAGAGCACAATGAATAACAGGTTCAGAAGAGATGGGAAACAATCGACGACCTTAATCTTAAAAAAAAAGCACAATCCAAGTGGATTTGAATCCAGATTTCTTTGTATGTGGAAAATCTGCAAGCCATTGAGCCATTGATGAGAATGATGAAAATGACATACAGATGATGATGATTATAGACAAGAACAAACAACATATATATATGAAGGATACTCGCTTCCTAAAGCTGCAATTCTTGATCACAATTAGACTTGTTCCTTATTTCCTGCACAGTTAAAATAAAATTTAAAAGTTCAAATAAGCTCATTCAGATTCCAAATTGGAGTAATTTCAAGCATTCTTTGACAAAGACATTACAAATTATCATTAAACTATTTTTAATAAATTCCGTTTAAGGAAGCAGGACAAAGCTTTATTAATGTTCTTAAAAAGTACAGGTATTTACATTATTAATGTCATTTTCCCATCTCCAAAACACTGCTTTTCTTACAAGTCAGAGTTACGTAGTATACATAAATGTAGGAAATAATTATAAAAAAAACAACGATTATCGAAAACATTCACCAATCAGCAACAAAGTAAAAGTACTCTTAAAGTGGAATATATGGAAAAAATTATTAACAAACTCATACAATGTGCGAATAAATTTAAACTAAAAGTTAAGTAGTTACAGCCTAGACATATTCGCATGATCAAATTCTGGTGTGGTAACTAATATTGAATCCAAATATAAAAGAAATACAGTTTCCCGGTCGGCAAAACGGTAAGGCAATCGTATCCATTTCTTCTGAATTTCGGCTGCTCAGTTAAGAAATTGGGTTACAGTGAGATGACGGTGATTTTCTTTTGTACATGATGTTTCATGCTCTGCACTGTTTGAATGTTTCTAGTTGGTGACCGTCCGGCAAATGCATGAACGTTTGGAGTTTTTTGCGGCTTTGTTAAGTCCTCGTCCCTAGATGTTATGACGTATAAATAAAAGTTTGCATCTGGATATACAATTTAATAAATTGTTTATGGCTGTCTCACTTTTGAAGACTTAATATAAAAATCAGACTTGAATCTTTCATAATATAGCACCCGCTACACGTACCAGACAGATACTAAAACATTATTCCGCTGGAATGCACTAGACAATGTACAAACTTTTGCACCAACAAGTGAGCATAAAATTGCAACAGTGGATGGAATTCAAATATATATATTTTTTGATTATACTCCAAGTAACAAAGCAGCTCAATAGAAACACTTTCTGCAGAATTTCGATGCAGTGAAATGGCAAAAGAAATGATATGAATGTCGACTATACAGTAACAATGTGTATAATTGGCAGATTTGGAAGTCGAAGGTGTTCGGTACGTTAGATCACAAAGAAATGAAAATCTTTCTACATGTAAGACACTGGATGATAACCATTCGCCAAGTTTATGATAATGGAAAGTACTTTTTCTCGGAAAAATTACTATAATGTTCAATAAAAGCTGTTTCTGCGTTCAGAGAATTCCATTAGTCAGATATTGAAATCCGTCGTATAGTTTGGTGGTGAGTGAGTGCATGCTAGATTCTACCATACTGTCGACTAATAACTGCAACTGTTCTTCCGTTAATCCCATGTGAAACCGGTCCTTCAGCGCTCGTACTGCACTAGCTGCATTTTTAAAGCATGGTAACTGAGAACTGGACTGCATTATCTCCACTAAGCTCAATATCCTTTCATTATGTTTACGGGCAGAGACCAAACCTTGCAACATAAGTATTTTAAAATATTCAAACATATCGCTGCCAAGTCCTCCCATGACCTGTACAAAAACAAAAACTTTAATTAGTTATAATATTTTTTAAAATATTAAATACAAAAATAAAAATGTATGCCTTACATCAACAAATTCTTGAGTGAGTTTAAATGGAGAGTTCTCAAAACCTAAATTTTTAGGAGATGATGAAAGAATAAATCCAAAATCAATGTGAATGATATGTCCCTCGGAATCCAGCAGAATATTTCCATTGTGTCTAAATTAACAAGACTTGTTAAGCAACATTCAATACAAACAGTATTTTTTATTTAATGTTTACCTACCTATCTTTTACTTGAATTAAATAAGAGATAAGACAATATGCAGCACAGCTTTGGACAAAATTACGTTGGGCAGAAAGAAATTCTTCACTATTAAAGGCACCAAATTCCTGCAAAAAGTATTCCAAAAGTGACATCTTGCTGTGTTTTTTCACTTGGTGAAGAGAGACGGTATTCAATATTGGTTCAATCAGGCCACTGTCAGCTGAAGTCACTAGAATTCTGTAAGGACGAACCCAAAGTGGAATGTGTTCTTTTTCCCATATATCCTGATAAATAACAGATTACAAATTGAAAATTAATCAATACTTGATTATTCTTAAACAAATATTTATAATTCGACATACTTGTAAGGTTGCTAATAACTGATAGGCCATGAGTTCCTGCCGTAAATCGTCTCCACACTTGACAATGGTTGCCAACAAATGCCAGTTTGGAAGATGTCCGTAGGGAGATGATTCTTGAATTCTTCTCACTTTTTCATCCCAAGGTTCTTTCAGTGCGGCAGCTGATGGATCTTCTGGATCTCTCTAAAAAATAAACAAGTACTTATTTCTAACAGATACAATTAAATAAAAAAAATAACCATCAAAATCTCAGTTGTTCGAACCTTAAAAGTCGTTTTTGGAATATTCATACTTTCAGAAAGTCTCCGTCTTATTTCACCAGCAGCAACAAACACAGGTTCTCTGCTATCTGCACTCGTACCACTGTCTTGTGAATGCTGAGAAAGAGTATCTCTGTCAAGAGATCTATGACACGCTACATACTAAAGAAAGAAATATATTTTTCATATTACAGTAAACTCAGATAAAACAATTAATACAAATCAATGTAATTTTATATACCTGCATTGAAATATCGTCATCATCATGAGTCCAGCATTCAGCATCATCATCCAAAATGGGATAAATATTAAAAGATACATTAGAAAGTTCATGCTGCACAAAATAATCAGGTAGATTTTCTTCTGAACGAGTCTGTCTCAGAGTATTGATTATTTTTGGAGGTACGACAGCTACTTGCATGTTTTCAACAGCTACCACTTCTACGTAAATCAAATATGGTGCCTGAAAGAAGATTTTCACAAATGCATAAATTTAGAATTTCCTAACAACAACAAATTTAATATATGTTTGTTTGGTTAACTAGACTAATTTATAATCAAATTTAGAAATAATTCCTTTACAGGTCTAATACTGACCTATTAAAGTTATATGTGGTATCACATACAATTCATATGCAAATACCACATACAACTTTAATGTCACTACAAATTTCTCACTACACAGTAACTTTACAGACAACATGTATATTGATGAGAAAATTCATGTGTAGACTATATTATATATACAGTAGAGCGTCGATTATCCGAAAGAATTCCAGTCTGCAAATTTAAATTTTCGCCAGTGCTGTGGCGCTGCAATCTTTGGCTATGTCTTGGGCTACTCAAATATTTTACGTTTTTGATACTAAATTAACTTCTGAAGTATAATTTTTTATTGTTTTT
>NW_019385513.1:214344-222193 GCF_000671375.1 Centruroides sculpturatus | reverse complement strand
ATTTAGTTTGTTTGTACAAAATAAAAAATAATTTTTAACAATACAATAGTCTTTGTTAGGCTTAACATCAACGAAAATTCAATGCGAAGCGACACGCAATGGATAAAAATTTAGACATCGGATACGTTAAACTATTTTTTCGTACGTAAATCAGTTATCCGGACAACCCCAGTCCCCAATTGATTCGGAAAATCGACGCTCTACTGTAATAATAAAAAAAAAAAATTTCCTTGGCCTTGTGACTTAGTCGGGGTGCTTTTTCAATATAAACCATTCATATCAAAACCATTGTGACCAATGGTTTTGATATCAATGGTGTTATTGTAGGTGATTGTACAAGTCATAAAGATATTCACCCTGGGTTAAAATGTCAAATTCTTCCAGAGTCTGCACTTTGTACACTAACAACATCGAATGATTAATTATGACAACTGGCATGTATGGTACATTGGAAACTGGAAGGTCAAAGAAAAGTACTGTACAGGTTTTTTTGTTTGCAAAAAGTTTTTGAAAATTATTTGTTTAAAATATTTTTATGATTGCATCAACATTATTTGCAATATCGCCCAAAAATCCACCTTTTCCATAAAATGTAAGATCAAGAACCCATCAGTTTATACAGAAATACATAAGTAGTAATTTTGTTATTTGCTTTATAATGTAATATTTCATATTAAACAGTTAGCACTGTTTGAACACACAAAAATCTTGTCATAAATCCAATGACACACACACATTTGTTCCATTGCTTCTTTGTCTCATTTGGAATTGGAGAGGATTTTCACTTTTGTGATATTGGGGGAGGAATTTCATCAGTTTTTATGCCATCATCTAAAACTGCAAGAATTAAAAGAGCAGTCACTAGATAACTTTGATGTTTCATTATTGTCGGAAAACTCGTAGACCAATGATGCACTACGTCAAAATGTTCACATCCAGAAACACACAAAATCATTATTATGAGTAGATGGTGATTTTTGACATTGTTAATAAACCTAAACTAAAATTGAAAAATAAGCTTTGGGTTAAAATGAGACTAAGTTTCCTAAATTAGTTGTACATTACCGAAAATACACAACTTTAAAATGAAACATGAGTTCTTTTGCTTGGTATGCTTGCACTTTATTGGAACCTTTACAAAAAAAAAAAAAAGAATTTGATTTCATAAAACAAACTAAATGTACAGTATAGTACATGTAATAAGTAAGTAAATCAGTATCAAAACTTGGGGCTATGTAATCAAGTTCTGTTGTTTTTTTAAATATTCTGACAAAGCTCGAGTGCAAAAGTACTTTGTTTTATAAACAAACATATGGTGGTACCTCTTACTTCAGATGCCAAATTCGACAAAAATTTGCTTTGAATTTCGAACTACACGCAACAAAAAATGCACTTTAATCGTAAAATAAGCTTCCAGACAAAGAATATAATCTCAAATTAGCAATAATGTAAAATTCACAACTGTTATAATTAAATCACAAATTTATGTGAAGTAGCAACAACTGTTAAAAATATTAGGTTGAATAAGTAAAGGCAATATGTAAAAACTTTCCAGTCATAGAGGTAAAAAGAATTAATATTTAATTTTATATAATATTTAATAAAGACCCAGTTAATTAACATCTATTAAGTCTATACTTATTATATATACTACATTTTGGAGAAATTTTTAAAATGTTGAATTGTTAAATATATTAATTTTATATTTTTAATGGTTATAAAAAAAATTAATGTTTTTAGATATATTTTCATTTTTTAATCTGAATAACTAGAGTTGATATTAAAAATTCCTTAAAAACAGCAAATGCTCCACAATGATTAATTAATTTATGTATGATTAGTAATAGAAAATAATTATTTTCTGTTTGAAGAACATAAAACTGGTACAGTTGTGGCAGATTTGGCTGCCATGTTTAAGATACCAAAGTCGACCAGTAAATGTAATTTTCATTTTATTATGTATTATTTATGTATTTTATTTATTGTTTTTGTGTTTTAAATTATTATTATTAAGGCATTTAATTATGTTATCTTTATCTTAAATTCTGTGTATTTGCCATTTTAAATTTATTGAAATTGGTATTGTTTTGGGGTCTGGGAACTCGCTTTCCATTATTTTGAATTATTCAAATTCGAACAGTCTTCTGGAATTAATTAAATTTGAAGTGAGAGATACCACTTTTCAGGACACCGTATTTCTCAAAATTTTTTTGAACTTTGAACCTCCATTGATAAATTTTTGAACAGATATGGATAATAGTTTTGTTTTTCATCTTAAGAGTATTTTTAAAATTTATTATATCTTCTTCTCTGCAGGCATTAGAGTGCCTTTTTCCCAGTCCTGCAGGGGCAGCATTCAACATATCTAGGACAGACCACCCACAAAAACTCCTCTATAGCAGTAGGATAATTCCTTAATCACTTGGCTACAGACTTATATATAAACAAGCATAGATTTTTATTAATTAAAAAATTATTAGATGTTATATGCTATGTTTATAGGATTAAAAATAGATTGAACAGTTATTAAAAGTTAATGTTTAATTTATTACATTTCTTAACAATATTTGCATAAATTTTGCAACTGTAAAAGATAAAAACAAACTACATACAAAAAAACGTTAAACAATTAGATCACTTCTATCATATGTTTTATATTATTTTAATTTCAAATGTAAATTTTAAATATTTATTTTTAAAATGTCATGTTTCTAAAAACAAAATTTTGAAAAAGAAAGATAAGTGTCTAACAATTTGAAGTTATGATGAATTCTTTTTCCGGGAATATGACAGCTGTATATGTGCATCTGTCTGGAGATTTGGATTTCCAATTATCTTCGAAAAAATTAAGAAATATTAAAAACATTATTTTTATAAGAACTTGTATCGCAAGCGTAGAAAGTTATNTTTATTTAGAATCTTATTATATTAATATTTATTTTAATAAACAGTACATAACTTTTTTCAGCTTGCAAATATGCTTTTTATTATTAAGTAACTTTTTCACTTTATTTGAACATCAATGCAACACTCAAAACAAACACACACACACACACACTTTGTCACTCCACTGTATGTTAATGTAAAATTCTATTCAACATTATTTTCTTGGCTGTTATAAAAGTTATGCAACTTGTTGCTGGATTTTTTTCAGTCTATAATAAGTAACAATTACAAGAAATGGTCCAGTTACACTGTATAATGGTCTTGTCAACTTTCGTAATTTTGGTTATTAATAATTTCCAATACAGCACTCTGAGGTCCTAATAACTTTTTTCAGCATTACTTTTCCCCTTTTCCTTTATACTTCTCCCTTCAGAACCCTTCCTTCAACCTTTTCACTCCTTTCTCTTCGTAGTGGGCTAAGTTTGCAAAAGCAGACAGCCCTTCCTCCTCCTCTATTATTATTATTAGTCTATAATAAGTCTTACTTTCCTCAATTAGACTGTGCTATCTACAACTTTTTTCATCTTGTAGCTACATTGTTAGAAAAAAATATGGTATTTATTTGAAGTTTTCTTTATAAATAGTAAAATAAATCTGAAATAATTTATTGCATATCACTAAAAAGATTATATCTTCTTGCACATTAATTGAAATTACATAGTTCACATCAAATTTTTGGCCTGAACAAAAATTTTACACTAGATCTTTCAAAAATTTGAAAATATTTTGAATGTAACTTTGAATATGTAAGATTTTACAGTGTAACCATAATTTACAAACATGCCTCTCATTCCTGAAACCCTCTTGATATTCAAGATCTCAAATAAAGACATTATCCATTATTTTTTATGGTCAAGATTTGATCATTATTTCAACATAGTTCCTTTTATATTGGTAAATATGAGTGACATGACCTAATACAAAATAAGAGAAGTGAATAAAGGAAGCAAAAATAAATTATCAGACATTTGTTTTCTTATTATTCAATAAAGAAAAATGTGTAGGCAAAAAATTAATGAAATTGTAATTGCTGATAGAAGATCTGTAATGTAGAGATTAAGGCCCTGTACACACTAGGCGTTGAAAAACGCCTAGTGTGTACAGGGTCTAAAGGTCCTGTACACACTAGGCCTAAAGGTCATTAAATTGTCCAATCATCTTAGAACAGATAGCACTATTCCACCAAAGACATAATGTGAATGAGATAAAGAAAATATAAACTAAAACTTATAAGCCATCTTATAGCACATGATATACTCTACTTCATCACCTATCATGATTAGAATATTTTGTTCTCATAAATATCAGTCAGCACTCAACAAATATTTCATTTCATAAATCAGGAAAAGAGGAAAAATAAGCAGCTCATTGTATAAAATTCTCATATATCAACACTTGTAAGTTGAGATCACATTGTATGTTAACATAATATTTTATTATGAAATTCTTCATTTGCAAGCATAAATATATAGTTAGCCTAATTAGAGGAAAATATTAGAATGGGCATTTTACTATCATTCTGAAAATATGTAGTTTTCAGATGAAATTTTTTTAATGATTTTAAATTTACTATCATACACAGCTTTATTTTACATATTAAACTTTCATTTCTTACTAGAACTCTTGATTTAGATTAATTAAACAAACAAGATGTAAAGCTAAGCTACAATTTAGACCTGCGTCTATTAAGACCTAAGTCATAATTCCTGATATATCTAATAATAGTCAATCATTGCCAAAAAGAGATTAAAAGATCATCTTCTGAACCAAAGTCTCAACCAACACTAAATATTGCTTACGTAATTAACTTTTTACAATAGAAGATTTGTTAGAAAGCAAATACAATTTAATTACAGTAGAGCGTCGTTTATCCTAATCAATTGGGGACTGGGGTTGTTCGGATAACCAATTATGTACGAAAATATATATTAATTTATCCCGTGTTGAAATTTTTCTCCGTTGAGTGTCGCTTTGCGTTGAATTTTCATCGATGTTAAGCCTAACGAAGACTATTGTATCATTAAAAATTATTTTTTTATTTTGTACAAACAAAATAAATATATTGAAAAAGATAAAAACAATAAAAAATTATACTTCAGAAGTTAATTTAGTATCAAAAACGTAAAATATTTGAGTAGCCGAAGACATAGCCAAAGATTACAGCGCCACAGCACTGGCAAAAATTTAAATTTGTCGACTAGAATTCCTTCGGATAACAACGTTTCGGATAACCGACGCTCTATTGTATTATAAAAGTAACAGTATATTAATATTAAGGTAAAGGATTGACCTCTGTAAAAATCTATAATAAAATAGTAATTTATTTGAATTCATTGCTTAGGTTAATACGAGGTTATATAGGTTAATAAAAGAAAAACTTTCAGACAGTCAGTAAATAAGTTAGGCAAAATAATCAATATTTATTATTTAGTGTAAAATAAATTGTCCGGATTGCTCAGATTTATGATGTTTTAATGAATGTTATCAAAGCAAACTTTTATAAATAACAAAATAATAACTCACTTGATTGTTTCAATAAGAATAGCACTGTTATCTGCAAAGATTTCTTGAAATTCTGGTGTGAAATAATTTGTTGAACTGTAAATAATTCACAAATACAAATTAATTGCATTAAATTTACAAGTTAATGTTAATTTTAAATATTGCCAATGATAGAATTTTAAAAATTTATTTAAGAAGGAGGAAAACAGAAATTTAACTATAATTACAACATATTGCATTTAATTAAATTGCAACTTATCTAAATTATCAGTTTACATCATAAATCAGCCTTTTCTCAAGCAGACATGAAAATCATAATCTCTTAAAGAATTTACAGCTTAAGTAATTCCAGATAGTTCCAAAACTATTTTGTATAAAATTCATATCAGAAAATAAACATTAAATTTGATATAATAATTCTCTTCTGTATATTTAGAACTAAATTAAAACTTTCCTGCCATTCAATTATATTATTTAGGCATGGAATGTCAATGGCAGTAGCAGACAAGTAAACAATTTAACAGTAATTATAATTTTCAATACAATTCTTTAATAAAGAAAACAATTCCAATAAATTGATAATTTAATTGATATTTTACTTTATTTGCTAATAATACTGGCAAGAAGAATATTCTTTATAATGTAATAAAATTTATTGATGTATAAAAGATGTTAATAATATGCTATCTATACAATAATAATTGTTTTAAATATTGCAAAGAATGTAATAAAATAAAAAGTACCTGTTTGATAAATAAACTACATCAAAGAAATGATGATATTTTGATTTATTTATTAATGCATTTGCACTATCTACTGGTAAAAAATTAATTGTTGCTTTTGTTCTATAGTCTTTTTCTGTAATTAAAAATTGTTTAGTATAGTTTATAAAATCTTATAATACAGTAATTATTAATTAATCAAATACACATATATTAAAAAAAATTATGTTATTGCATATTAATGTTTTTATAATTAAATATTTTCAAATGTTATTTTTTATAAAAATGCTGTATAATGGGTGGCCAAACTCTGTCACAAAAGAAACCTTACATCACCTATCAGAAAGTCTGTCTAGGTAAGCATTTGTTTAACTCCTTGAATTTTACAAATACATCATTAGCTTTCATTTGCTTGTCAAGGTACACTACCTTAAAAAAATATTGTATATGTTTAAGTGGTATGTATCAAGTTTTTAAGTATAAATTGTATAACTATGTGAGCCACAGTTTGGCCACCATGGTTATAACACTAGAATTATATTTTGATTTTTTNCAATTTATTAATTTAAAGTTAAAAATAACAACTTGACATTTCTTTCAAATCAATAATAAGTTTTAATTCTGCTGTTCAAATATAGAGTGCCTAATAGATATAAAATAATCACTAACTTGTAAGATTAGGCTGATAATTAGAATAGGAATCAAGAAGTTTTTATGATTCAAACCAAGTCTTGTTAGCAGTAGATCACTGACCAAACAGTTCAAGAGTGTTCCACTTTCAAAAATGTTTTTTGTCAGCATTAATCAAATTATGGACAAGTAAAATTTGTCAAAATAAAGGGTAACTATAGTTAAACATTAATTCTTTCTACAGAGCTCAAAACACACAATGAATTTTGGGAATTAAGGAACAGAGTACAATAAATTTACTTCGGTTACAAACATGGAATTGCTCATTGGGCAAAGTGAATGCCATAATGGTTTGTCTGTCACAAGAATTGCGAAGAGCATTTTGCGACTCCTACTATACTCGAAATTTGTTAGAAAATGTACATAATTTATGCACGTCGAGGGAATGGCAGTGCCGAATTTTACCCAATTTTATTTTAAAATCGAAACTGTACATGCAGGAAAGTTTGTCTGCCAATTTAGTTGAGATATACCCAATAGTCTCTCTCTACAAAGCTCTTAACATCTCTTTAGTTACAATCACTGTGTATATGAAAACAAATTCAGTTTTATTTAAAAATGCACAATCAATTTTATATTTTGTGATAATTTTTTTTTTTCAAATAAATAGTATAGACTAAACTGAATCCTTTGAGAATATGTTTGAATTGGATGTTTATAATCACCATGAAAACCTTTTAGCAAAGAAATTAACAGTTATATTGAATTATTGTGAATATTTTAGATCATTTTAAATGACTGTCGTCAGGAAATTTAACACCGAATTGAAGGTATAAAATGACAAAATGGAGAACAAAATTTAAAATACAGTAGAGCGTCGATTTTCCGAAATTCAATCATCCGAAACGTCAATCATCCGAAAGAATTCCAGTCGGCAAATTTAAATTTTCGCCAGTGCTGTGGCGCTTCAATCTTTGGCTATGTCTTGGGCTACTCAAATATTTTACGTTTTTGATACTAAATTAACATCTGAAGTATAATTTTTTATT
>NW_019385513.1:171784-207536 GCF_000671375.1 Centruroides sculpturatus | reverse complement strand
AATACAGTCGACCCCCCTATAATTACGGTCCCTATAATTACGATTCCTATAAAACTACGAAAAAATATACGTATTTTGGAAATGTTGAGTCGGATTAGTGTAGAATCGATTAATTTTATGGAAGAAAACCTTTCAATGAGCCGTAGTCCGTAAACTTGACACGTGTCGGGCTGTGATTGGAACGACTTAAGAAATCCAATTTCTTACTCTTGTAAGAAATTGGATTCCTAATAAATTGGAACGGATCTATATCTTATAGGGGGGTCGACTGTAATGCAATATTACCATACAGTATTATTACAGTAATTTCTTAGCTTCTATATAATTTGCATATAACAAAATATTTAGAGACATTATGCCTAGAGATGCCACTAGAGACATTGTCATCATAGTCACACTGTAAAGAGATAATTATTAATTTTATGATTGTTGTAATTTAGAATTAAATGAAATTAATGGTTATGCACATCTAAGCGATACATCACCATCCAAGTAATAAGGAAATGCATTAGAAACGGCACCACCAGGGCAACACGCTATAATAAGCAAACCAGCTGTTAGATTTCATTGAAACTGAAATATTTATATCAATATTATAAAGAAATCCAATCAACGGCATTATAACGAATTGGCAAAAAAGTCCAATGGCAGGTCCAACGGATTTTTGAATCTCATCATAAATCTAAATTGCAAGAAGTATTGCATTGTATTTAAATATGTATTAATAGAATACTGGTCAACGTTATTGCCTGGGCGAGCAGTAAGAGAGTGCAGGCTTCTCAGATGACTTTTGTGATTTCGTGTCTGAGTTTTAAAAAAACTTTCCACGTTAGATTTTGATGATTTTGATGTAGGAATACTCAGTAGACCTCTGGAATGTGTATAAATTATATTTTGTAAAATATAAGTAACTCTCAGACAAGATATAATCAAAAAACGTTTAATCTTTGACGCTTAATAACAAAAAAGTATTTTGACATTTTTGGATGCTGTTTTTTTGAGATATAAAAACAATAATTAATGATATGAAAATGTTATAAAAAATTAAATTATCAGTTAATAATTTTAACTAAATAATTAATGAAAGAATAATTTTAATAAATAAGATGACTTTATAAGAAACTCCTAAAAACATAACATACTGCTGAAAATGTTTAAATACTTTGATGATATTCAGTTTTGTATAAATATATTTACTATAAAAAGCTAATACAGTAAAACTTGCATAAACTGGAATTGCATGGTACTGAATATTTTATCTGGTTTGGCAGGTTTCCATTTTAAACAGGTTTTTTTAACACACGATATCACTCTGTTCCACAAAATTTTAATTAGAAAATGAGCAATTTATTATTTATTATGGCATCGTAACAATACTCTCGATTTTACTGGTGTCTTGCCCCTGTATTGTACGTCATAATTTTCTTCTTACAGTCATGCCATTCCTTCTTCCAAGGGAAAATTTTTAAACTGAATTCACGTGACTTCTGGAGTAGATTGAAGTTCCTATACTATTAATCTCAGCCAATTACCATAATACTTCAATATCTAATCTCAGCTTTAATCTATCTTTATCCGCTCAAGATTAAGGAAGGACAGACACCAGACAGGCAACAGTGCAAATTTACAGATCTACAATTTTTTTCAAATTGCAGCCTAATGATGTAATTTTGCACAATCAAACACAAATTTGTGTGTATATCCTATTAATACATATAACTCTCATTGTTTGAGGTCCTCCAATTTAGTGCCAGCCTCTGTAGAAAATAATTGCAGGCTCTAAATTGAGGTTTAATTGTACTGTATTAGAAAACTGAGTTTGACATGACTAAAAGCAAATATTGTCAAGTTTCACACAAAATTATACACAGTATATTTTATTACATTTGTAAATATTTATACAATTTTTCCATCGTCATCATTTACAGCAGCCTATTCCTAAATAATTTTCATAAATAGAACTTCAAAACTTAATAAACAAGTTTTAAACAAGAAAAATATGTGTTAAAAGTTTATACAGATGATTATTCTATAAGCATTCAACTATATTAATATACATACAGTTTAAATTTATTATACAAAAGCCAATTATGACTTTTTAAACTTTTATATTATAATTTCATACAAAATAAAATATATGTCATAAAATATATAAGTGAAATAGTTTTGATATCATTAGATTTGTTGCATACAATTGACCTATATACTAAAATTATGAATCTGTATTTCCTGTATTTGAAGATAGAGGAAAATCGAAACTACTCTTTTGATGCATTGTTTACTTATTAATATTGTTAAATAATAATTAAAAAACGTTTCTTATAACTATAAGAAAAGCAAAATAATTTTACTGAAAGAATACTTGCCTCATTATATAACTATTTTTTCTTTTAAGAAAAAAACAAGCTATAAAGGTCCTTAGTAAAGTCCTACCCTACTCGAGATTTCCTACTTGAATCACAAAAATTGAATAGCATCAATCCCCTTATAAACAAACCTCTACAAAATTTCAGAAATTTTCAATAAATGTATAACATTAATGTTTTAAAAAGTCACATATTATCAGTTTTATAAATATTTACAAATTTAATAAAATGAACTGTAGTAGGCCCTGATTAACTGTATAGGAACTTCCAGTGTACTCCAGAAATCATGTGAATTCAGTTAAAAAAATTTTCCCTTGAAAGTAGTTACATGAATGGCATGACTCTAAGAGGAAAACTATAATGTATAGGAGCAAGACACCAATCAGCGTGTTAATGTCGATGAGTCAGGTCAAGTGACTCAACAATGTTATGTTTCAAACACAGTTCTTTCAGTTTGAATTTCTAGTGTGAATGGTTTTAACGAGCAACTCCAATTTATCCAACACTTTTCCCATTTAAATGCCAACTGATTTTATTTTATTATTGTTTTATTTCTTACTTTTTACTTTAGTTTAGTTTGTTTATTTACTTTAGTTTCGTTTAGTTAAATTTAAAGTAAACAAAACTAATTTCTTTATTACACTTTTCTTTCTTATCTGTACTTTTCATCATATGTTTTTCTTTTCTCAGCAATAAATCATTTATAATCTGTGACATATTACTGCTTAAACTGCTCGCCCAGGCTAACTACATCAATAAACATTGTCTCAAGTTTTTCAATGTCACCTATCTAGTGGTATATTGGTCTGTGTACAGCAGTGTGATAAAATGAAGTGTGCCTTATGTCTATGCATGACAATGTCCATATCACCAAAAGATATTACTGCAGTAGTTTGAAATGGTGTTGTTCAAACTTACCAGCCTAAACAATCTTCAGTTCAAAAGATTGAGCCTGGGTTTGAAAATGAAAGAATGTCATAAAGGATCCTAGAAAGCTCATGGAAATGGTCTATTGTAAAAAAAAACTGTTGCAAGATGGCTATAACAGTTCAGAAGAGAATGAAAACAAGTGAATGATAACATGTGATCAAGGAGGCTTTCTGTGTATGAATGGCAGATAAAAATGGTGTCATTGCTATTGGAAGGAGACAGAAGGTGAACAATTTGAGAACTTTGCTGACAAAATTGGATTGTCATATAACAGTTCTGCTTTAAATTGAAAGAAGAAATTATACTCGCAATAGTTCTGGCAGTGGTGGACATAAATAGAACCAAGTCTGCTGATGGCATTGCCATAATTTTAGAAGACATTCAATCAGTCCTACAGATGGGTGGAGATTATATTGAAGGAATATTGATATTCCTTCAATATAGTCTCCATCTTAATAAAGTAAGATGTAATGTAAATAAAGTGTGTGTATAAAATATCTGTTATTCCATCAATATCTATATTGAAGAAATAACAGATATTCATTATATACATTTTATTCTGGATAAATGCAATTTTCTCACTATTAAACTTTCTATTCTAATATATAAAATTCAACTATTTTGGAAAAAATTGATTCCAAAATTTTAATTTTCTGAAACATAAAAATAAATAATTGACCCATCAACTTCATTTTGTAAAAAAAATTATTATTTATTATTATTATTTTTAATTATAATTTACAATACACAATTAACAAAATGTAATTTTAGAGACTACTACTTTTTTACAGATCTTTTGAGATGTTTCTATGACTAGATTAATAATAATAATAATAATAATAATAATAATGTCAGTTTAATTTTAAAATATTTTAAATTAAAATTATTTCAAATAATTAATTAATTAATTTTTTCATCTATATATGAAAAAAGGCAAAAAGTTTAATTAAAAATTTTAAACTTTAAAATTAGAATTTTTTGAATAATTAAAACTAACTAATATACACCACCACCGACATAATATAATAGATTTGTATGGTGTTTAAATATACAGTCAATTCCACTTAATTGGGACATGTTGGGACTAATCCATTTTGGTCCATTTAAGTGGCTGCCCCAATTAAACAAACTAATAATAAATTCTAAAATAAAATATATAATAAGTAGGTAAAAAAATAATAATTAGGTACGTGTACCTATTTTAATGCTTTATTAAACCAAAATACAGAAAATATTTGTAATATAAATTTGCCAGACTCATGATGATAGATAACTGATTCGCATCGCGCTAGTGTTGCCAAATACAGTATTAGTAGTGATGTACCCAAGGGTTGACCGTACAATTAGTTCCTGATCAAATGATTTTTCCTTTCTCCCTTTTTAGTTAGAACATGTTCTAACTAAAAAGGGAGAAAGGAGAGGGTTCCTCCAAAAGTCACCTTACGATCTTTCTTTGAGCACAGTTTCCTTTACTTAGAGATGGGCTACTTCGGTGGGAGTGTCCATAGAATCTGCCAGCTCCGGATGCTGGTCTCAATGATCAGATGGCTGCTGTCCTAATCTAGATGTAATTATGCACATAATACCTTCCAAGGAAACTCTAGCTGTCTTCTAACTCAGTTGAGAGACCTTGAAAAATTATCTGGGGATCTTTGTTCCTTTGCTTTTAAGGGGATCATCCGGTCCAATCCAGAGTAGGATCAGTTGCTCGCATTCAGGTCCATCTCAGACAGGATCCCCTGTGAAACGTCCTACTATGCTGACCCCCTCTGGAAAAAACCAAACTGCCCAAGTGAAAGACAACACTTCCATTGTTAACATTTCCATTCTTAACACTTTCATTGTTGAAGCCTTAATTCTGTCCCTTTCCCCGTGGGGGATTTCAAAAAGTCCCTTCTTAGTGTGCATTCTCGTGACATACTCTAACTGTGTACCAAATTTCAAGTTTCAACTCCTAACTGCGCTGAAATGCTCATGATGAAATGCTTGTATACACATGCACCATCTATCGTAGGATAAATGTACTATGCCAGAAACCTTCTTGGGAGTGTATTAAACAAGTTCCCAAAGTTTCATGGCAATCGTACACATATATAATCTGCACAACAATCAAAAGAAATTGGGAATTTTTTTACTCCAGGCCTGGAGAAAACTTATAGGCCCATAGTAGTTCCTCACTCTATAAATTATTTTCACTAACAAAAAATTTTTTAGACTGCTTTTTATTTATTAATGAAGAAACATTCCACACAATTCATTTGTTCAAAACAAAAACAAAAAACATGCAAAATGGGCTCAATAGAGCTAGATAGGCCTGCTATGAAATTGTTCAAATATGATGTCACTAATTTCAAGTCCTTTTTGATTACATACTCCCTAACTATCATATTTTTCCACCAAATTTTTAAATATCTCTTTGCTAATGTCACGCTTGATCTGCTAATATTGAAATCAAGCATTTCTGTAAAATACATCTACCATACATTAATTTATACATATTTCCTGTCAAGGCAAGATAAATTTTAAAAATAGGAAATAGAAAAAAGTGAAATTCACTGATCTATCACAGAAGACAAGTCTGATGACATTGCACTAAGTAACTCTTAGACTAGTGATAAAAATCCATCCATTACAAAATCTGTACACACACTTTCCCAGTATAGACATCATATTCAAACAATACCTAATACTACATTTACACGACAAAAGTTAATTCGGCTATGATTTATCCCGCTTAAATTAACATTAACAAGGAATAACAACAACAACAGGTCAAAACAGAGTTCATATGGAATGCAAAGGAGTCACTCTACCACAGACCCACGCAAGCTCTCGACAGCACCGGCGATCCACCAAGGACAGGCGAATCCAAAGAGGAATTTCCGGCATCCATTTAAGTACCAGACACACCAAGAAAATCCAGAAAACTCCACGAGTCTGTCACGTTTTCCATCACGTTAGTGTCTAGCTGTTTTATCCATTCGGTCGCGAAATAATACCATAATAGAAGAGAAAAAAAGGATACTCTACGAAACAGAATCCACAAGGTGTCTTCTTGAATCGATCCAGACCCATGATAATTCTCTTAATGTCTCCGCATTTGGAAAACAATTCGTAGATTTGCTCTTCTGTGGTATAAAATGACAGATTACCTACGTAAAGGGTACACGACGTCAACAGTTTTCTTTCTTGTTCCACTCTACTTCCCTAATTTCGTTTTAAAACAAAATGTTAATTCGCATGTAACTGACACTTTTCGTTAGTCTCGCGGCAAAAACCGTCCATTATCTAAAGTTAAATCGTATTATTTGGAAGAGGAGTTTTACTATAAGGAGTAAAAGATGACTGACCTTGAAATGTTGGTCCCTATAAGCACTGAGATTAACACTCATAATTGCATTATAATCCCCTTTAAATACACGGCGAAGAACGNTTTATATATATATATATATATATATAAATACACATATACACAGTCTTGCACTTTTATTACTCATGTTTTTCCATTTGTGGGGGTTAAAGAATCTATCCAATGTCGATTGTTTTTCTCTCTCCTTCAGGATTTTTCAGAAGTAATTAACAACATTGTAATTGTAGAGATCCCCGAGCCTATTAAACTCAACCTGGTTTGGATGCCATTCTAAAACCGTTGTTCTGACATCCTCCCACTTCTTCAAAAAATGTTTAATAGCAGATATTGACATTAATCCTCTTTTTCAAAAGAAAACACATCTTGCTGAGTTTCTTGGTATTCTTCATTTGAGAGTTCTTGGAGTTCTTCTGTCATTAGATCAGTTTCCATTATGAGCTCTAAAATGCTCTTTATTTCTCAGATGTCATTTTCATTACTTCATTAGCAGTTTGAGACTTCTTGATATATCTTTCATAGATAAGATTGTGCCTACTGTAGACCTGTTCAAGCCACACTGCCTAGCAACATCAGACATCTTGTACCCACTTTCTACCTTGGCTATTATCTCTTACTTGGTTTCTATGGTGAGCACAGTTCTTGACACTCCTCTTTTTAGGCTCCATAATATTATCAGTTTCTTTTTTAAATAAAAAGTTCAGAAAAGCACTTACAAAAATTCAGAGAACAGAAATCAACTAGCCCACAAAAAATTATTTAAATGCAAGGCCCAGATGACATTCGAAATTTGGTATTAAAATGTTAACGAATATCTGATGGGCAGTTAAACTTTCCCATTTCGTAAATAAACCCAATGCAAAACTTAATAAGTGCCCATCCGACAGTCTCGTGAATACTATAAAAAATTATTTGTCAGAAAGGTAAACAAAAAGCTGGAATTACAAGGAAGAATTTCAAAATTCGGAGGAATATTATACTATCCGATCAGTATTACGTTGAGCATTGATGTTGACATCTGACGTCTCCCGTGCTCTGAAAGGTTTCGAATTGTTACCCAAAGACAAGGGAAAATCAATCGGTATTTGTTACTTTCCATTGCTTCTTTTTATGTTTGTTCAGTAAAGTGTTCATTGTCCGATCATAAAAATCTTTCGTGAAAGTGTTTGTTATCTGATTTGTTTGTTATCTGAACTGTTCGTTAACTGATCATCCACTGTATACTTAACTGAATGAAGTTATAAAATAGAATGCTAATGGAGAATATTTAAGATAAATCAGAGTATACTTTTCTGTTTCATTTTGAAAAATATATTAATACATTTTATAAATTTATGGAGTTCTTTATTTCTTATTGTTTTTTTAAACTCTTTCTGCCTTGTAGGCACCAAGAGGGCTTTTTTCAGGTCCACTGGTTTCTGCCAGGCCAACAATGAGGCAGCCAAGTGATGAGAGAGTGTCTCTATATATGGACCATACCCAAAAAATTCCAGGGATTGTTTGATCCATTCAGGTTTGATTCTGGTCCCCAAGAGTGGTTGGCCAAAGCCATAACTCCCTCAGCCACCCAGTCTGTCTATTTGTTATTTAAAAAAATAAATAATAATAATATCTTACCCTTCTATCTTTCAATTGCATATTAAAATCCCAATCAAATACACCTTGTTTAGAATCATAACGTGTGCCAAGATATTGTCGCAAACGAAAATCCCTGAGAAATTACAGAAAGTACAATTTTAATAAAAACTTTAAAAATAATTCTTATATTTAATTCTCCATTGACACTAATTAAGTAACTTTTAAAAGTTTAATTTAATTTCATAATTTTTAATTTAATTTTTATTTCTCACCAGCAGTTTGCAATATTAAAAGCTTCAGGTTTGGGATTTCTCCATAATTTAAATACAGCTTCTAAACCATCAATCTCTTTATACTGAATAATAATAATTATTATTAAAAATTAAAAAAAAAATTAAATAATTAACAATATAAAAAATACCTTTAATGCATTTAAATTTATAAATGGCATTTCCTTTTCCAGTTCTGAAAAATCAGTCACTAATCTAATAATAACATAAAAAATATAACAAGATCATTTCTATTATATATAATTTAACACATTTTATTATATACAAATAACATACAAATTTATAAAACAAGATACAGAATTCAGAAGTTGAAAAAATATTAATTTTATATATCATCAATACCTGTAACTTCATATAAATTCTAGAAATTCATGAACTTGATTTAAATCAAATAGAATAATTATTTTTCTTAGATATAAAAACTTTTATTACAATAAATGTGAAATTATTGTAAATCCTGGTGAGTTTATTTGAAGACCTGGGATTTTTTTGAGACTTGGGTTTATTACATTGCAACTGGAGATGAATGGTAAAAATTGAAAGAAACATCTTAATTACTCATACATTTTCTGAAGTATCAAAGCCATTTATTAACAGTATTTATGGGTTACAAATACAACATTCAGAATAATTACTGTTTTCATCCTTAACCTGATTCAGTATCTTCCAATTTGTATTACATTGTCTTTTATGTCGGTTTTGATGTTGTCCTAGGAATCAAGATCTTTACTATTGTCTGATTCAAAGTCACCATCTCTTTGGAAAGATATGGTGAATTTGAATCAAAATATTCCTAATTACCCTCTGTCTGATAAGCTATTGGCTTATAAACTCGATCATGACTAATGACTCATTATTTGACAATATTTGTAATTTTATTTCAAAAAATGTTCCTATGAACCACCTTGAAATAAAATATCTTACTCTAGACAATTTGCTCTTTACTAGGCTCCTTATCTGTCAATCTAAACTTACTGTAGCATACCTGCAGTATTTCAACATGTTTATGTTGAAGTACTGCTAGTATGCTACAAAAGGATGGTTGAGGGGTGGTTGCTACCCCAAAACCACTCCTCCTTAGCATACAAAAGTGTACAGTTGTTAGATAAATGGTTCTATACTGTTCAATGTATTCTCACCAAATTTGGCATGAATATTCTTCAAAACCCTAGAAAAAATATTGTGGGAATCCCACTCCCCAAACATCTCTGAAGTCTACTCCTTGTTAATTTTAGCCTGAGCAATTCTTTTGTGTTTTGCAGTATCATTATTATAACTACTCAGGTCAATAATTGCTTTTATCATCCTCTCCCAACATCACAAATCTTCCACTCCCTCAAAGCTGAGCAATGCAGGCACACATAGCCAGTTTCTTTTTTTTTTTATTAAAGAATGATTTCTCTAGTAAACAAACAAACNAAAAAACTTTTCCAATAATAAGTTCTTTTTAATAATAATACTTTATATCATTATGGTATGTTATATATAAATAATAAATAATAATTTGTCAGGAACGACTTGAAGGTTACTATGTAATGATTGTTTGTTACTAATGTAAAAAAATCATTGTAAAAAGTAACATCTTACAGAAATGTTTAATGTTGCTCACCAAAATAATCTAACTTAGCTGTTTGTAGATGAACAATGGAAATTATTGGTTTATATCTCAAAAAATACACACACATTTATGTAAATTAGATTGAAGGACAATTAGTTCACAATTCATTTCTAATTCTTCATCTGCTAAGCTTTGCTTAATACTTTATTAACTCTACCGTATATTTATTACAAGCAGATACTAAGAAAACAAACTGAAAGGTGAAAAATAAAAGTAGAACGCAATCATTATCTATTCAAACTAAAATCTGCGGTTGTTAAAATTATTTTTTATTTTGTCGGTATTAACGAAGGGATTTATGCAAAGGGATTTGTACACACTTCATGATACTCATGCAAAAGTTTACTAGTTATCAATAAATAATTAGATAATCAAAATGTTATTGCTTACCTGAAATGTTTCTGACGAACTCTTGTATTGACATTCACTTTATCCGTATTGAAAATTTTCTGGTTAATTCTCGTGCAAATGGCCTTCATCGTGTAAACTCCTCAGTTTGAGGTTCTCGATGACAAATAATGTCAGGAATTTTAAAAAATGACGTTCTTTTGTTCTTGAGTGAACTAGCATTACACCCAATTACACAATTCACCATAGTGATATTCGCGACGAATAAACAACACACGAACTCCAGCTAAAGTGTGCGTAAACACAAATAAAACGTAAACAAACCACAAAGATAGCGCCTGACAATTGCACATGCTCATGACGTCACTCGTGATGTCGACTTGAAACCTCTCTATAGGTAAAAATCAAGAGGGTTAAGATATAGGATTAACTTCTTTCGTAATTCGGCAACTGTTACATTCTTTAACTCCATATTTTTATAAGTAGATTAAAACTACCCGTTCAGTTTACACTATTTACTCACTACAGGAAGTTAGCTATACATCAAGCTGACATTATCACCGCAAGTAATGAAATTTAAACTGTGCACGCCCGGTTGCCTCAGCCATCCAGCTTATTTGCATGTAATACTAATGTATTACAGTCAAACCTAGGATTTCGAACTTAATTAGTTCCTAAAATTTGTTGTAAAACCGAAACAAATTTTCCCATAAGAAACAATATAAAATGGATTAATCCGTTCCCGACCCAAAAAACTTTCTTCTTTCTTTCTTATCTTTTTAGCTGTATTCCGTGCATAAAAATACCTGTAAAAGCAATATAATATACATATTATTATTTCATGTATTCTCTTTCTCTCACCGCCAACAAAGTGCTATAAATAGCGAATCAACTCTGCTTGGATGAGATGTAATCAAATCAATCAAGACTGACAAGTACTTTATTCACACTTTTGGAAATATTATGTTTCAATTTATTTGATTCCAATTTTAATTGAAATTTTATTTTTAGTTTCGGTGTAAAGGCCAGTTTTAATTATTTTGATGGGGTCATCGAAGTATTGGAAGTTGACCATCGATGACTGGCTCTGCCAAGTAGCTTGTTCGGAAACAGAGGGAGAAAAAAGAGGTTCAAAAATATGTTCGTAAACCGAATTGTTCGAAACCCAAGGTTTGACTGTTTTTATAACCAGTTTTGTTTACGTTAGTATAAAAATATAACAGCAAGCAAAGAAGTTGAGAGTTTCTATATTCATTATTGGATTGAGCAATGTCCTTCAATAAGTATCTTTCAATATTATTCACATTTGTAAATTATTTTCTAAAGCTACAACTACTCAGAAAAATGAAATTGTTAGTCTTACTTATTTAACATTACAAAAAGCTGAAAAGACAAAACACCGATAACCAAAAAGAAAATTTAAAAAATTAAGTCTAAATTTAACAATTCCCGATTTATTAAACAAAATACAATCACCACAAATATATTGTTACAAATGTGCTATGTCACATTTAATAGATAACAATTACAAGTGTAAATAGTATTACTTGACATTAAAAAGTATATTATTTTAACCTGATACTACAAGAATAATTTGTATGAAAGATGGGTTGTATATTGGCATACATTTGAACATCTGAAAATAGTGGCAATGATTATCTGGGAAAGTACTCTGTAAATATTTTGAATATTGTATAATATTTGTAATAGTTAATTACTTTATTGAGAACAATATACTGTACTTGTCTTAACAAGATATAAAGGAATGGAGTCATTCTAAAAGTATAAGGAATGCCTTTTAAAAACATTGTTTAAGTATAAATAGAACTTGCTGAATGAAAGACAACATTTACTTTCAACTTGGTACAAAGTCACTACTGATTTTTAAATGTTCTTGGATAGAATTTACTTTCTTAAAAAATATTACGATACTTTCAGTTCTCTAAATATCCACTTCTGGCCATTTATGGCTTCTTTACACGACTGCAAACCAAGATGACCTGTTTGGTGGTTTAATTCCAAACACTTTTTATGAATTTTATGATATAATACTTNCTGTAACTTCATATAAATTCTAGAAATTCATGAACTTGATTTAAATCAAATAGAATAATTATTTTTCTTAGATATAAAAACTTTTATTACAATAAATGTGAAATTATTGTAAATCCTGGTGAGTTTATTTGAAGACCTGGGATTTTTTTGAGACTTGGGTTTATTACATTGCAACTGGAGATGAATGGTAAAAATTGAAAGAAACATCTTAATTACTCATACATTTTCTGAAGTATCAAAGCCATTTATTAACAGTATTTATGGGTTACAAATACAACATTCAGAATAATTACTGTTTTCATCCTTAACCTGATTCAGTATCTTCCAATTTGGTTATTACATTGTCTTTTATGTCGGTTTTGATGTTGTCCTAGGAATCAAGATCTTTACTATTGTCTGATTCAAAGTCACCATCTCTTTGGAAAGATATGGTGAATTTGAATCAAAATATTCCTAATTACCCTCTGTCTGATAAGCTATTGGCTTATAAACTCGATCATGACTAATGACTCATTATTTGACAATATTTGTAATTTTATTTCAAAAAATGTTCCTATGAACCACCTTGAAATAAAATATCTTACTCTAGACAATTTGCTCTTTACTAGGCTCCTTATCTGTCAATCTAAACTTACTGTAGCATACCTGCAGTATTTCAACATGTTTATGTTGAAGTACTGCTAGTATGCTACAAAAGGATGGTTGAGGGGTGGTTGCTACCCCAAAACCATCCTCCTCCTTAGCATACAAAACTCCTCCTTAGCATACAAAAGTGTACAGTTGTTAGATAAATGGTTCTATACTGTTCAATGTATTCTCACCAAATTTGGCATGAATATTCTTCAAAACCCTAGAAAAAATATTGTGGGAATCCCACTCCCCAAACATCTCTGAAGTCTACTCCTTGTTAATTTTAGCCTGAGCAATTCTTTTGTGTTTTGCAGTATCATTATTATAACTACTCAGGTCAATAATTGCTTTTATCATCCTCTCCCAACATCACAAATCTTCCACTCCCTCAAAGCTGAGCAATGCAGGCACACATAGCCAGTTTCTTTTTTTTTTTATTAAAGAATGATTTCTCTAGTAAACAAACAAACTGATTTTTTCCTAATCATACGAAATATTATTTTCACAGCCTTTTAAATTCAATATCATTAAACTTAATTTAACAAATAAAATAAATATAAATATCTCAAGTCATTGAAAGAGCTTATAAGTATGCAAAACAAACCTTACAAAATGATCAGCAGTATTAATAATGTAATTAAAAGTGCTTCTTCGTATTAATGAATTTCCAAATATTTCAAGAAACAATTCTGTTCTTTCTGAAATGTTCAATTTTAATGATAAGAAATAAATTATTTATGCTCAAAATTATTTCAACATTAAACAGAATAAAAGTCACTTATTCAAGTAACTTAAAGAACACAAAATAAATATCTAAGAACAATTTTTTAACGTATTCTATCAATCTGAAAGTTAACAGATCATGAGTCCAAATGCTGCTTCAAATATGGATAATTCTGTTTGTATGCTTTTAATATGTATTTCTGTTTGGAGAATGCATTGTAATAATTATGGTCTATAGCAGTGGTTCCCAACCTTTTTTCATTAGCGTACCCCGTGACATGTCATATCTCTAGATTGTACCCCTCATTTAAGAAATTTAGTGAGTGCTCGTATTGTTAATTTTACATATTGTAACTTTAAATTAAAGAAAAAAAAGTAAATGAAAAAATGTACAATAAAGTTGTGGTTGTTGCAAGGAACATATTTTACCTAATAATTTTTTAATACTATTAGTTTGTGATACATAATATATTATTTTTTCTGCCATAATAACTAACTTTTTTCTGTACCCCTAAACAACCTATCGCGTACCACAGGTTGGGAATCGCTGGTCTATAGCATTATCACCCACTCAAAATTAAAAATAACCAATAAAAAGTGGAAGAGCAGTCTGGAAGAAACAAAAACAGTCACTTAGTGAAAAGTAGTATCACAGACATTGAATCAGTCTTGGTCCAACACAATTTTACTGTTAATAAACAAAAGTAAAATTGCTTGGGAAACTCAGTCATAAAAACTCTGAAGTTTTTTTATATTGTTGGTCATCCTTTATTTCAGGTTGGTGCAAAGTTAAAAGTTATTCACTAGGTTGGTAACCTGGTGAATAACTTTTTATTTTGATGAATAAAAAAATGTGTTTGGCAAATGGGTTATAAAAAAGCCAGGGTGACTCCTGCAATTTAATTGCATGGAAGATACCTTTTTGTTAGCATGCTTGGCAGACTATTGCTAAAGATTGCAAGCTGCTGAACATAAGGTTGCATGTTCAAGTTGTGTCTAAACATCTTCATTAACTAAAAATTGGCTAAGTGCTGCAATATTTGTATGGGTTGTGTACAACACAGTGCATTGAGTCATGCTGTGTACATGCCTGTTGATGTTGTACTTAGATCACTAAACAGAATACACCTGAATTTCATTTATTTTGATAAAATTGAAACAAAGTTTAATATATTAATTATATGTTATATTTTGAAAAACTTTGAAATTTTTGTTTTAAGCTGCTAATCTTTCCAGGATTCTTCCCTTAGCCATTTATTTATCTCCCTTAGTATTTATAAATTATATTCTTTTTATTTTGTAAAATTACTAATTCAATTTAAATTATTTTTACTTTACTTCTGCTTAAGGTTGAAATATTTTTCATTATGAAATTTTTTCTTCATTCATAAAAATAAAAATATTTTAATATTATACCTTGCAAACTTATTTTAGTAGTTGATTCCATGGCTAATTTCAATAAAATCATGTAACGTGCATAAATCTCAATGCAGTTGTCAATTATGAAGAACTGTAATTTAATCAAACAGATTATAAAAATTGTCTTTGCACTCTTACATCAAATCTTTCTCACCTGAAGATTTTTCTTTTTATGTTGATGACATTGTGATATAGATTTTAATACGTGTCGAGGATCACCAGCACCAACAATTAAAATATTTACTATTGTCCAGAATAAAATGTATAGATGTTATTTATTTTAATATATACTACATATTTCAATATTTAATTAAATTACTGTACTGTACATAAAACAATAATCTATTAATTTAAAAAAATTTTTAATTTTCAAAATTATAAAACTTAATACTTACGACATTCATTTAATAATTAGTAACTGTAATTAATTTTATTTCTTAAACTGCTTTCAGGTTAACTTACCATCAGAAATATTCACAGTAAACATCAAAGTATAATCATCAAAAATCTCACTTTCAGAATATTTTAATTCACATAAGAAAATCATAAAAAATATGTATGAATTTAAAACAATAATGTTTAAAGTCATTCTGTTTTAAAGCCTTTAAATCTGTATATGTGCTTATGGATTTAAGAAACTCTTTGAAGTATAAAAAAGGTATTATTTAGAATGCTGATGAATGGAGCATTTATGATGATGACAGGGATAAAAGTTGAGAAAAGAGCTAGACAGGCAGGATTAGTGAAATAGCCAGAAAGAATGAAATGAATAAGACTTTATTTGGGAAGATTGTAGGAGAATGTAATAAAAAAATTGAGAAATACATTGGAGTAATAAAACGGATCTTTGGCAAAAGGTTGAAGGAGTGCAATAGTGACTTAAAAACAGGTAATATGATAACAGATCTGACACATACAGGATATGATGGAAATGTACAGGTTAAGTAAGATGTGATGATGAAGGAAGAATTAGAAAATGCCAAATGGGCAAAACCTGGATTTTTAAAAAATTTAGAAAACTTAATAATAATGACTGTAAAATCTTACCAAATGCTTAGAAATGAATGATTGGAAAAGGAAAAAGAGTGGACTGTAGGATTAACAGGGGCATAATATGCTGTAAAAATGTTCATTAATCAACTTTAAAAAATTTTGGGAAAGTGTACAGAATAACCTGTGTTTAAAGAGTGTGAGTTTAAACATTTTTGTGTTAAATAGCCTTGTTATTTTGATGCTTTTCTCATGTGAAATCACCAGTAATATTTCCTACAAATAAGATTTTTATAACTATATGATTGTTTAATATTTACTGTGAATATCCCAGATGATGGATGAGTTGCAAGAACATGAAAGTGCTAGGAAGAGTGCAAAATATAAATACTGGTAAAGCAGTTTAAGGAATAAGTTATTACTATATTTGTCTTTTGTCATGTTTTGAAACCATGTCATATTTTCCATAGTTGTTCTATAAGCGCAATGTAGCGTAATAACGACCACTTGGCACAATTCACTTTGGCACAATCCACTTGGCACAATTCAATTTCAATTTTCGTTGAAACAAAGAAGTGAATCACGCCAAGTGGTCGTATTATGCTACATTGTGCTTATTTAACACAAAAGACAAATTTGTTCTATATGTTTTGCAATTTACTCAAAAAATTAAGAAAACATGAAAACGTTTTATTAAGTTAATACATTCATTGCAACTTATCTACAGTCTTTTACACAAACTATAATAACAACATAAGAATCTATAATAAATAGTCTATTCTACACAATGTAAAACTAGGATTAATGCAGAGATTTACTGGTACAAATTTTCTCAATTAACAAAAATTTCAAGCACAGATTGTAGATATAATAGCAGATAAAAATATGTACTGTACTTTAAATATACTGTAAGTGTCTTATGAAAAAATTTAAATGAATTTTCCAGAAAATAGAAAGAAAAAAAAACAAGGCGTTCATATGCTCTATATAATAAAATTTTACTTACATGTATCTTTGTTTAATTTTTGAATTTCATCTGCAATTAAACAAATGATTTGTTACAGAAGTTTTGGTATTCATTTTTATTTTACAAATCTAATCTATTAAACATTCATATAAAGAGAAGCTTTCTGTTTTATAGCTCATTCAATAATACTAAATATATATATATATATACAGACTGGTCATTTAATTTGAAGAGTAAATTTTCCCTTATTGTCAGCTTCTACAATCTAAAATTTATCATGCTCTTCCTTACATAACTCTTCCACTGACATACTTAAGCATCTATTTTTTCACAATTTACATGATTCCACATGATCCACATGATGAAGATATTAAATACATGTGTTCAAGAGATGCCACAGCTCTTCAGCATCTGATACGGATGGTGAAGAGTTGTTATTATGGTTGTGTATGTCTCCTGATAAAGAGAAGGGATTATAGAACTTTCATCAATAAGAAAGAAAGAAAGAAATCACATGTAACCAGGTCTGGTGAATAAGAATATTGTAGGACCTTAGCTAAGGAAGAGCATATAGGACATAGAGCCAATTGCTCTGAATTGTTCACTAACAATTAGGAAAATATCTACCAAAAATAACTACTGGTTATCAATATAATCCAATAAATATGGACTCCTTTGGAAAAAATTAGTTCCACTTCTGGAGTCAAAACTGTATGACTTTATTATCAAATTTATTTTAATATTATTTAAGAGATCTGCTCTCTGTAAATATTCAGCCATTCAATAAATAAATAAAAAATGCTTTTAGCTTTAATTTAAAAAAATTATAACCGATTGCATTTAAGAAATCAAAAAATTTATTTGATAAATGATTACAGGTAACTCTCAGTTTACATGGGCTCAATTTACGCCGATTCACAATAACGCCGTATGCAATTTGCCGTTTTGCGGTGTAATTCACTGATTTTCCCTGTGTGGGTAAATCTGGTGGCATGCACATGGAGTTTATCAACATACCCTTCCTTGACAGGCTCACATATATCAGTGAAATACTGGTTCAAGAGGGCCTTGTAATGTTGTTCTTTCGTGAGTACATCAATCTACTTTAATCTACATTTTTGCATAAGGAAAGCTATTCATTCAACAACAAAAACTATATATTCTAAACTTCAGTCTAAAATAGAGTGACACAGAGTCCCTATAAATTTTAGTTAAAAATAACTTTTTCCGCCCTCCATTTTCCACACAATTTTTTTTTCAAATGAAATAAAACACGGAAAATAATGTCCCATTTTTTTCTAACGACCGGTTAAAGTCATTGAAGTGTCTCCGACACACGTTTTTGAATTTTAAATATCTATAAAATAAAACTATGGTATAATTATGAGACAAAATACTGAACTAAATTATAACACGTTAAGCGTTAACTTCAAGATAGTTCTTCCGTATTAGATCCAAATCTAATTCGTCGTCGAACAAAAACATCTCGCCATGACATTCTTTAATCCAGAGATCCAAGCGTAACATCATGGGCCGTTGAGAGGGGGAAGCCGGGGATTTTACCTTGGGGCCGCAATAATCCTCATCCCTATAAATTAATGCTATTTTTACTAACAAAAAATGAAATTTTTAATAACTTCATTTTATTAATAAACGATCTACGCATTTTATTTGTTCAAAGTAAATAAAGTGTCTAAAGGAGCCTGTTCAACCCTACAAACTTTCAATGGCCTGACTACTCTAAATCTTCGGTAAGAAAGTACAGTACAAAGCTTGATTTAAAACGAAAATAGTTTTATCAATTAATGATATTTTTATTCACTTATTTTCATCTAATTATGAATTTAATATTCATTTTATTTTTTAAATAATAAATCTGTCTACAGTTGTAAATAGAATGTTGCAATATGCAAATTTTAAAAAACAAAATCGAAAAATTCACTTTAAAATCTGTCATATCGAACTTACAAATTTCTTGAAAATCTAAAGCAGGACTAAATCCCCACCAACTGACATTTCCATAGCCATTATCCATTGCTAATTCGTCTAATGCATAAATAAAATTTATAAACGACCAAACCACGTGTCAACGTAAACTTCTGTTTGTTTGCAACTATCGCCATGGTAACCATGGAGGTTATCATAGATATCGTTAAAAAAAATTTTTTTTTAATATTTAACAAATTCAATAACAGTGTCCCGAAAGTAGCAGAAAAATATAAAAATTTAACACTTATAAATAAAGTCACATTTTTTCTAATTATCACTACATGATGTTCACTTTCTTTATAAACACTAGTGATGAGCGATATTTCACTACCGATGATCTAGTTATACCGTTACTGACAAATTACCGGAAACGTCAGTGATATAATGTTTCAATATTCGGTGATTTTTGTAACTACGTTGAAGAACCGACTGTAAAAATATCAATTGTAGTTACAAAAATTTACATAGTTACATAAACAGAACAGTCGAGAGCTTGTACGAGACTCGCGGGCCTCTTTACCTTTTGTTTTTTGAACGAGTGAAATACATAGAACTGTTCTTCTATATATAATTAAGAGAGAAAACGTTGGTGTATGGCTTATATTAAGCAATGGTAATTGTTTATATCATTTTTCCGATCGAAGCCGGGTATATCAGCTAGTTATTAATATTAATAAAAAGTCTTAAGATTTTTCTGTCGGTAAAAATTACTACGGGCTCCTAAGTCTTCTCTGGACTCGGGGTAAAATCTTCAGCTCCTTCCTCTTGACAGCCTGGACTCGATCGGCAGAATATAAATCACGTGTCATAACGAAACTGATTCGGATGGGCTATGTGACAGTGAAACCGTACCGGAAAAATCACTAAGATTAAAAAATAACGGTCACCGATCACCGCAATATCGGAAAATCATCGAATCGCTCATCTTTAGACGTGTCTATCCTACTCAAGCTAAACTGACATTAACACCACGGGCGTCTGCCTGCAACTTTTCCTAGGGAAAAAAGGGATATGGTCCCATCGTAAGTATCGCCGAAATTACACAATTCCTGAGCTTTCGTATAGCGGAATAATGGTGGTGTCGGATGAGTGAGACAGAGAATAGAAATTTCCGACACTCCTTACGGAATTAGCTATAAGGTTCCACTTCCAAACCTCCTATCTCTAATTAGAATGCTTGATCCAGTGGAGTCAAGTGACTCGTTTGCCCTCCTCAGCGGACACCAGAGGTTAATTATATTAAAATATGTTATGCACCTAATTGAGTTTTAAATATGGCCCTTTAAATGATCTGTGTTTTAAATATTTTCCTGATACACCAAAGCCTTCAAGTGTCCATAGAGCAGTGGTTCTCAACCTTTCTGAGGCCGAGGAACACCATTCATATACTTTTTATTAAACGGAGCATTAGCATCAATAATTTCAAAAATTGATAAGCAATTCCATTTTTACTATTCTCAGGAAACAATAAAACAATAAACTTTAATATATTGAATAAAATAAAAACAGAATTGTCTACGAATATAGCAATGAGAATAAATTTGAATAAAAACTTTAAAATCTTTTCTTTCGTGGAACCTCGAGGTAGGTTTGCGGAACATTGGTTAAGAACCACTGCCATAGAGGTTTCAAGGTCGCATGTCACGTAATAAAATGCACGTTTGTTCGGCCCCTTCGCCATGTTTGTGGTCTAGCTTCCCCTTGCTTAGTTTGCACGTGGTTTGTTATTTGACAGGTTGGCAGCGCTTTTTTCACTCTCAATTTAAACTTAATAGAACTGCAGTGTTTTACATCATGGACACAGTTAAAAAAGATGCTTTTATGGCTGGTTATTCTCGCAGTCTGACAGGACAAGATGATGCTTTATACCAGTGTTTCTCAACGGGGGCGATATCGCCCCATGTGGGCGTTTTCCATGTTGAGGGGGAGATTAGTAACAATTTATATTTTGGGGGTGAAAAACAATTTTCTGGGCGATACAGTAAAACATTATATTACGAATAATTAGATATTTTATTCGTTATATCGTACAATAATTAAACAAATAACATTATACTAGTCACTAGTCTAATCAATGAAGTACGAATTTGGCATTAGCCTTGGCCCTTGGCATCGGAATTTTGAACTGAAGGAGTGATACTACGTAACAGTTTTATTGAAGGGGGCGACGATTTTTTAGAGGTTGAGAAACACTGCATTAAAGCATAAGTTGGCTGAGAGCCATAGAGGACACAATATGCCATCCTCAGTCTGTATGGTTATATCTAAATTAATAGTTCTGAAAGTGAATCAGATGGCGGTCTGGATAGTGTAACTGGCAATGCATCTATAGGATAAGCAGGAGTTGCGAGTTTGAGTTTCACTCTAGACCAAGTCTTTACTTCCAAAATGTTCCAAGTTTAAAATTAATTGCACTCTAATTTTAAATTTATGAAGAGATAGTAGCCNTGTTAGCACACAATCTGGTGATGACTCATCATAAAATGAGGAAGGTTTTCCTTTGGGATAAAAAACTTTTCCAATAATAAGTTCTTTTTAATAATAATACTTTATATCATTATGGTATGTTATATATAAATGATAAATAATAATTTGTCAGGAACGACTTGAAGGTTACTATGTAATGTTTGTTTGTTACTAATGTAAAAAAAATCATTGTAAAAAGTAACATCTTACAGAAATGTTTAATGTTGCTCACCAAAATAATCTAACTTAGCTGTTTGTAGATGAACAATGGAAATTATTGGTTTATATCTCAAAAATACACACATATTTATGTAAATTAGATTGAAGGACAATTAGTTCACAATTCATTTCTAATTCTTCATCTGCTAAGCTTTGCTTAATACTTTATTAACTCTACCGTATATTTATTACAAGCAGAGACTAAGAAAACAAACTGAAAGGTGAAAAATAAAAGTAGAACGCAATCATTATCTATTCAAACTAAAATCTGCGGTTGTTAAAATTATTTTTTATTTTGTCGGTATTAACGAAGGGATTTATGCAAAGGGATTTGTACACACTTCATGATACTCATGCAAAAGTTTACTAGTTATCAATAAATAATTAGATAATCAAAATGTTATTGCTTACCTGAAATGTTTCTGACGAACTCTTGTATTGACATTCACTTTATCCATATTGAAAATTTTCTGGTTAATTCTCGTGCAAATGGCCTTCGTCGTGTAAACTCCTCAGTTTGAGGTTCTCGATGACAAATAATGTCAGGAATTTTAAAAAATGACGTTCTTTTGTTCTTGAGTGAACTAGCATTACACCCAATTACACAATTCACCATAGTGATATTCGCGACGAATAAACAACACACGAACTCCAGCTAAAGCGTGCGTAAACACAAATAAAACGTAAACAAACCACAAAGATAGCGCCTGACAATTGCACATGCTCACGACGTCACTCATGATGTCGACTTGAAACCTCTCTATAGGTAAAAATCAAGAGGGTTAAGATATAGGATTAACTTCTTTCGTAATTCGGCAACTGTTACATTCTTTAACTCCATATTTTTATAAGTAGATTAAAACTACCCGTTCAGTTTACACTATTTACTCACTACAGGAAGTTAGGTATACATCAAGCTGACATTAGCACCGCAAGTGATGAAATTTAAACTGTGCACGCCCGGTTGTCTCAGCCATCCAGCTTATTTGCATATAATACTAATGTATTACAGTCAAACCTAGGATTTCGAACTTAATTAGTTCCTAAAATTTGTTCTAAAACCGAGACAAATTTTCCCATAAGAAACAATATAAAATGGATTAAACCGTTCTCGACCCAAAAAACTTTTTTTCTTTCTTATCTTTTTAGCTGTATTCCGTGCATAAAAATACCTGTAAAAGCAATATAATATACATATTATTATTTCATGTATTCTCTTTCTCTCACCGCCAACAAAGTGCTATAAATAGCGAATCAACTCTGCTTGGATGAGATGTAATCAAATCAATCAAGACCAACAAGTACTTTATTCACACGTTCAGAAATATTATGTTTCAATTTATTTGATTCCAATTTTAATTGAAATTTTATTTTTAGTTTCGGTGTAAAGGCCAGTTTTAATTATTTTGATGGGGTCATCGAAGTATTGGAAGTTGACCATCGATGACTGGCTCTGCCAAGTAGCTTGTTCGGAAACAGAGGGAGAAAAAAGAGGTTCAAAAATATGTTCGTAAACCGAATTGTTCGAAACCCAAGGTTTGACTGTTTTTATAACCAGTTTTGTTTACGTTAGTATAAAAATATAACAGCAAGCAAAGAAGTTGAGAGTTTCTATATTCATTATTGGATTGAGCAATGTCCTTCAATAAGTATCTTTCAATATTATTCACATTTGTAAATTATTTTCTAAAGCTACAACTACTCAGAAAAATGAAATTGTTAGTCTTACTTATTTAACATTACAAAAAGCTGAAAAGACAAAACACCGATAACCAAAAAGAAAATTTAAAAAATTAAGTCTAAATTTAACAAATCCCGATTTATTAAACAAAATACAATCACCACAAATATATTGTTACAAATGTGCTATGTCACATTTAATAGATAACAATTACAAGTGTAAATAGTATTACTTGACATTAAAAAGTATATTATTTTAACCTGATACTACAAGAATAATTTGTATGAAAGATGGGTTGTATATTGGCATACATTTGAACATCTGAAAATAGTGGCAATGATTATCTGGGAAAGTACTCTGTAAATATTTTGAATATTGTATAATATTTGTAATAGTTAATTACTTTATTGAGAACAATATACTGTACTTGTCTTAACAAGATATAAAGGAATGGAGTCATTCTAAAAGTATAAGGAATGCCTTTTAAAAACATTGTTTAAGTATAAATAGAACTTGCTGAATGAAAGACAACATTTACTTTCAACTTGGTACAAAGTCACTACTGATTTTTAAATGTTCTTGGATAGAATTTACTTTCTTAAAAAATATTACGATACTTTCAGTTCCCTAAATATCCACTTCTGGCCATTTATGGCTTCTTTACACGACTGCAAACCAAGATGACCTGTTTGGTGGTTTAATTCCAAACACTTTTTATGAATTTTATGATATAATACTTTAGAATTCTGTAAAAAAAGTTTTTAAAATTATTATAAATATAATATTCAATATAAATTAAAAAGTAATTTAATCATCAATTCTAATTTATGTTCAATACCAAACATAAATAATTTAAAAATTTAAAATTTTTTTTAATATATATTTTTATCAAAAACCAAATGTTAAATACTTTATAAACTTATTAAAAAAAAAGAGTTTTTACATGCTATACTTATTGATACTGAAGTAAAAACATCTTAAGATATAAAATTTTGTAAATATTAAATAAATTTATGGTATTTTGTGAAATAATTTTTAATTAAAAGTACATTCATTAAATGGGGAGCACTGTCTGACTGTTGTTGCTGTTGGAGTGAATTTTTTGCTCTCTTGTGATTTGACTCATTTTTGTTTTTTCCTTGGAAAATGACAGAATTTCCATCTTGGAAAAAGAAAACTTTATTGCCACTATCTCAAGACAGATCACGAAATGTAAGAGAATGAATTGGAAGTGAAGAGAATGTTTCAGTTGAGTCAATGGAACAGCTGATCTCATCTTATATAAGTGCCGAAAAGGAGTATTCAATAAGGAATTTGACTTTTGTTGAAATTACAAGCTTTTTCAAGTAGTAAATTACAGATTCTTTTAGAGCATTTAGATAGAATGCAAGTGTGGATTGAAAATATAGACACTGATTTGGTAGATCTTGAATCCAGGCTCTCAGTTTTTGAAATTGATAGAGAAAAAGGCTATGTTAAAAATGACGAATAAATTACAAAAATTGATGCAATATGTAATAATTTGCATGAAAAGTTAATGAGATTAGAAGATAGGATTAGAAGAAAGAAGGAATAATATTGTTATATCAGGTATAGAGAGGGTAATGATAAAATGGCCAATAGTTTATTTAAAGTTCAGAAACTTTTTAACAATCACTTAAAGGTTACAGATGTAAACATTAAGCATGCTTCTAGAATTAGAAAATTAAAAAAAAATGGAAAAAGATTAATTATTTGTGAATTGATCAGTTTTGAAGATGAATTAAAAGTATATAAAAATGTTAGTAATTTAAAATGTTTAAATATATTCATTAATGATGATTACTCGAATAATACAAGAACCATCAGAAACAAATTAAGGCTGCATGGTAAAGAAATGCATTCAAAGGAGCTAGGAATGTTAAATTGCAATATAACAGATTAATTATAGATGATAAGATATTTGCATATAATTATAAAGGTGAAATTTTCCAGAAAGATGGACAACAATCTTTTTTATTAATATAGTTTACAATGATAAACAGCAGGATGACATAAAGGACAAGGATGACAAATATAAAGTTCTGAACTTGGATAATAATGATAATATGAAACTTCTATTTTATGATATCGCAGGTTTAAATAATAAGTATTGCTTTCCTAATTTCTGGAATCTGATATACAGAATGGTTGTGTTCTGCCTGGTAGAAACATAGCATACATCTCACATAATTGAATCAATGCTTTGTAATGATTATAAAATTTATCATAGCTATGAGTGTCCTGGAAGTCCCAGTGGTGGATTAAACACAGTCTCTGAAGTTAAACTGATTTTTCAGTCACAATTTGTGCTGTGCTGATTTTACAACTAGATACTGAAGACTTAACCAATATCCAGCTAATAGTGTCATATATTCTGCCTGAGAATAATTATGATGATGATTTCAGAATAGTTTGTTGCTTATAGAAAACTACTCACTACATGGAACTAACTTGATCTTATGTGCAGATTTTAATGCTAGAATGGGACATTCTGATTATTTGTCATGTTTCACTGGTGACCGGCAAATTGCATTGAGAGCTTCAAAATATTCTATTGTTAACAATAGAGGGAAAATTCCCTACCATGAGGATAATAATCTTGTTTGCTTGAATGGCTTATTGCCAGGATATGAAGGTAATTTTACCTACCATACAACTAAGGAAGGCAGTGTAATTGATTTTGTGATAGTGTCACAAGAAATATTTTTTCATGTTGTAAATGACTTGTGTGTTTTATCAGAGATAGGTTCTGATCACTTACCTGTATTACTATCAATGATCCCTTTGTATCAACTAGAGTTGCTTACAGACAATTTTTCGGTAAATGTGCAATATGGAGGGACAAATTTAAAAAATCTTCATTTACTGTCACACTAGATAGCATCTTATCAGATGAATATGGAAATTCCATGAATATGGAAGAAACCTCATATCTAATGATCTAGTGGATTGTATAGTTAAAGCAGGAATGTCCCTGGACTTAATTCACGATGTTAAATCCACTCCTCATAAAAGTCATATAAGAAATGTATGGTATGATAGTGTTATACCACAAGAAAAAAATCTGTGGAAATTGCTTAAGGTGAAAAAGTTAAATACAATAGAACATTATGATTTGTATAAAAACTATTTGAAAGAGTATAAAGTATTATGTCAAAAGAAAAACAGTCTTATTTTTGGAACTTAAATAGGAGACAGGTTTCATGCAATTTAATTCTGAAATATTCTGGTAAACAATTAATAGTTTTAAATGTAAAAGTGCACCAAATTATAGTTCAACAATTACCTTGGAAAGATGATTCAATTTTTATGCTGCTAAATTCTCTAAAGAACATTCTTTAATTATTAATGATGAACAATTGTCAATGGATGTGTATAAAGTGTTCCAACAGAGATAGTGTTTTACAGATTTTACATTGGAGGAGGTAAAAAGAGCAATTGATCATTTTAAAGCTGGTACCTCACATGAAATTGATTTTATTAGAACAGAATATTTAAAGTGTCTTTCAGAAAAGTTCCTTTCTACAGTTGTGGAAGTTTTTAACTCTATTAAAATAAATTCTAGTTTTCCAGAAATATGAATTAGATTGAATCTTTGATTATTCCAATATATAATAAAGACAATGTGTATGAGCCAAAAAATTATTTTGTCCTATATCTTTGGTTCCTGTAACTGGAAAATGGTCTTTATTAAATAAAAGATAAAAGAAAAATGGATCCTTAATTTTTAAGGTCAGGGTAGATGCTCAGTGTAACCCATACTGACTGACTGACCTACTACTACTACCAGTCAATAAGTCAATAATTGACATTAGTTATTTTATTGTCTTGTAAATAAAAACTTTCCTCTTGACTTTAAGTCAAATTACAATGTTATTATTTTATTGTACTTGGAAGAATGTTTTCTCTAAAGTCTAACAACTAGCTTTGTAAGATCTGATTAATTTTATATTTTATTTGCAATTTAACTGGCATGCCGATACTCAGGGGTTTCCAGCATGCTGGTCTCCCCCTTTTTATGCGGCATGCCAGTCATTCCACAAAAATACAGCAATACAATGTTTTACATATTCCACTTTCAAATAAGTTCAAAATTATCTAAATTGAACAGAAAAATTAAACAAAAGCTTAAAATCAACAAAGAAAATTTTAAAATTTTATTGTTAGACTTATCCATACTTGTCTATATTAAATCTTCTTTTATAGTCATTATGAATAATTGTGCTTAGGATTTAATGGACACACTCAGAACCAAAAACTGTTTAGGAGAGGTATCATTAATATTTTTTAAACATCTATCTATAATATTTGTTAAAAATAGACATTTCATAATATATAAAATATTTTTTTAAATAATTGATATACAATTTTATCTTGTAAAAAATATTGATAAGAACAGAAATTGGGAACAGCCAGTCACCAACATTATAAAGTTATTTGTATACAATAATTAATTAACATAATTTAGTACTAGAAACATTAAATGCCATTTTCTACTAAAGTTAATTATTAGAAATTAATGATTCTCATCCAAAACCTAAAGTCTAGTGTTGGAAAAAAATTCACTAACATTTTCAGGCTCCTCCAGAGTCCTTCTTCCAACACCGGACTTTAGGTTTTGAGTGAGAATTATTTAACACTCAGTGTGAAGTGTTCTCTATTAATGATTAATTAATTTAGAGAAATTTAGAAGAAAAGAGCTGGCCTGAAATGGGACTCCAAATACTGCATTCTAGAAGTAACATTACTGATTATGCTATCTAATCTTTCCAAGCAGAATATTTATAATACCAATTTTTGATTCATTACTTTTGAAGGAAGAAAGAATAACAAAAGCAAACTGATTCCTTGATTCATTCAGCTGCTGTTATTCTTTCCTTCTTCAAAATTATTTGGAGTTTCTATTCTCTGAATCTCCCTATTATTACTCAAAAGAGACATGCTGGTGTCACTATACCAATGTTTATATAGTGTGTCAAAGTATTATCTAAAAATAAAAGTGTAAAAACTGATAGTATTGAATGTAAACAGCAATTTGTTTAGATATTAATAAGAAATATGCAATCCTTTGTACTATTCACTTAACAGAGGTTTTGGAGAGTAAGAAGGATAGAAAATTTTTGTCAATTATTCAAAGAAGCAGTCTGTGCTTAATCATAGTAAAAATACATCAATAGTCCTACTAACTTACTATAACCAGGACCAGACTTTTTGTCTACTAAGTACTGTATTTGCTAAACCCAGTATCCACCGTAGCTTATTTATACAATATATATAATCATAAAAAAATCAAAATATTGTAAACTAATAGGAAAAAAGTATAAGCTTTTAATTAAATGATTATCTTTAAACATTAAAAGCAATGAAATTTAGACAGCATTGGAACTGATTAGAAATTAAGGGATATAATTTATTTTATTTATGTATTAATTATTACTAAAGATCAAAATTTAGTAAAAGAAGCATGTATCATAAATAACTATCAAATTTGGACATTGATGTTTCTGACTAAATTATTTAATATTTTGAAAATATAAAAAATAAAAGCCTTAACTTATACATTTAAATTTATTGAATGTCATTAACACTTGATTCTGAAGCAGATAGCAAAATATTTATACAAATGATAAAGGGTATCAAATTTCAGAATTAAAAAAATAGAAATTTTTCAAATTTATCAATAAAATAAACAAATATAATAACCAAACTGCAGATAAACTTACTGGATCATAGTTCCAGGGACCATTGACAGTTCCTTGTCGGCAAAATACCAATTTGACATGATTTGAGTCAGCTTCTATACATCTTTCTCCAACACCCAATTGGCCCTCAGCATTCAGACGAAATATCTAATATAACCAAAATAGCTTTTCAATAAATATTTTAAATTTTATAAGAAACAAAAAATTCATTCTGGAGTAATGTATACATTTTTATCTTAGTGCAATTTAAATCATCTTTGTAGCTTTTTAAAATTAAAATTAAGTTTAATATTAACACAAACTATTACTTTTCAATAAATCTTATATTTTGCATTCAATATAATGAAGAAAAATGGTAAAGGTGAAGATTAATAACTAACTTTTTCTATACTTTTAATGAGTATTGAAAATATTCTGCAATCTTCATCTTTACTTTTTTTAATGATCAGTAAATTTCCAATAAAAAAAAACCTTTTAAGATTTTAATACATACTTATTTAAATATTTTTTAAATATCAATATATTTAATAATATAATGAGTAAAAAATTTACATGATATAGTGAATAAAAAATATGTACTAAGACATCTGTAAAGCAAAATAAGGATAAAAATTGCATTTATTAATGAAATTACATTTAATTAATAGTCAGATGACTGAAGAAGTATAGACATCAGCCAACAACTTTGAATGATTGGAATGCAAGTCAGATCAGAAATTTATATGGGTGGTTTGAGAATATCATGTCAGAAACTGTCTTCACTAATTGGCTGAACTCATGATAAAAAATACTTCTTAATGACTGGAACTAAATACTAAGCACGATCAACTAAACCTTTAACTTCCAGTAACAAAAATTTTAATGTCATATCGACAAATGTTTTCGATCTTAATTAACCAAGATCTGCATCAGGTCACCAGTGATATTCCAAATCAGAATGCACAGAACACAACTTTTCAAAAAGTTTTTTTTAAAATAATTGGAACAAAACCATTAAATAATTTAAATAATCAATGGTAATTTTAAGAATTATAAAATTATGACAGATTTTAAAAAAAGAAATAAAATACTACAAAATAATAATAATAATAATGTCTTTTTCCACCCGTGGGTGCCTCTTTTGGCGTGGTATTAGCAGGCCACCTCACCTATCCACTGCTGCTATTGTCTGACCTTTTATATTTGTTTCTCTTCCTCTCTACCTGGCTCTATTGGGCTTCTTCCATCAGCCCTCTACTAGGTATTAACTATAAGTCATTATATTTTCAGGTTCAACACATACCACATAGAACTACACATCTGTTGGAGACTGTGTGGTGAAGTTACTTATATTCTAAAATCTGTTCTTTCTATTATTCCTACTTTTCACTTGGTAATAATGTCCAGCATCCCCTTTTATTTTTGTTGCCCTTTGTCTTTATTAAGCATTCAGTTGGGTTTCTTAACTGGTTTTTGGTTCTTCCTCAGCTGGTCGGATGGAGTTTTTCCGGGTTTCCTCCTCAAATCCTCCTGGAAGGCATACTATTCTACTCCTGTGGGATGCTGTATTGTTATCAATGGATTGCTCACTGCTGCTTTCTTTTCCTCAGTAGCTTTGAGTTACTCAAAAAGTGTTGGTTAGGTCTGGTTGGTTAAACAACACAAACTGCAAACTTTTCTATCCATCTACTTTTCCTCTTATTTAAGAAAAGAATATGGTAAGTTATTATAGCACAAACATAAAATTTATCATGCAGAATAAAATTTGAAACACAACATATACATGTAATGATATGAGCCCTCACAAGGGACTAGTAATTTCTTATGAGCCTTATATGGGACAATTATGAGCCCATCTTGAAACCCCAGCTACTAACCGACACAGACACCCTTGTTATATAACATTCTCTGGCCTTTTTGTGTTCTCTGAGCAGTAAAGGGCCTAAAACCACAAAATAATAATAATAATTAGTTTATGTCAGTAATTCCCAATTTATCATAAAAGCATTGCCATGCATATGAGACACTTTTTCCATGTTTAAAGTTAATACAACTGTCAATCAGATTGGCCTTAAATTAGATCAGATAAGTAATACTAGTGCACACTTCTTAAATATTAACATTATATGCAGCCCTTGCCGAAAAGAAACTGGCATCTATTAAAAACCTGACTATTTACCATTATTTATTCTGGCAAACTCAGTCAACTTTTTTCTCATATAAAGTGTGTAAAGGTCCATCTTGTAAGTGCCTTCCATGCACTTACAAGATGGGCCTTTAGACACCATACAAACTGGGTGGACACTTTAAAAGAGCTAAAACATCTGAAGGACATAGCTATAAAGCATGAGTATAGAAGGGACCTAATATGTAATTTAGCTTGTGCCTACTAGAACCAACACTCCTTACGCAATAACTCCAACAACCAAGGAGATTCCAACAATGGTCAAACATGCAACCCTAACCCCACGTGCACAGTGATTGAGTATGACCAGTATTTACATATCTTATACAAAGAAATTGCTAACAATATGGATACCAAGTTGGCATATAAATGAGTTCCTACAGTGTATAAATTACTACACAATGGAAAGGACAAGGCCAATAAATGTAGGGCACCAGGGGTGTACAGTGTTCCTGCGAGGGACAACAGATTCAAAAGAGATACAATATACATTGGATCCATTAAGTGCTCCATACACAAAAGATTGCAAGAACATCATTACAATATTTTGAATAAAAGGTATACCACTGTTCTGTCCATTTATGTCACTGAGACAGACATGTAAACCAATCTCCAGAATGCCACATTAATTAAGCAATCATCTCAAACCGACCACAACAGAGCTCTAGAAGCCTTGGAAATATACGAGGCTGACCTGACTGGCAATTGCATTAATTTTAAAGATGGAAAAAGCATCTCATATGCATGGCAATACTTTTATGTAAAACTGGGAATTACCAATAGACTAATTATTATTATTTTGTAATATTTTATGTCTTACTTTTGTATCTGTTATAATTTTGTACTTCTTAAGATTATCATCAATTATTTACATTTATAACTGTTTTTTTTTTGTTATGTTTTTGTTCCAATAATTTAAAAAAATATTTTTGAAAAGTTGTGTTCTGCACATTCCAATTTGGAATATCACTGGTGACCTGATGCAGATCTTGGTTAAGATCGAAAACATTCATCAATATGATATTATAATTTTTGTTACTGGAAGGTTATTTCATTGCAAACTCATGATGCACTTAAAAAGTTTTCTTAGCATTTATGAAAATAAAGTAAAAAAAAAAAAATTTTTNGTTTCAAGGTCGCATGTCACGTAATAAAACGCACGTTTGTTCGGCCCCTTCGCCATGTTTATGGTCTAGCTTCCGCTTGCTTAGTTTGCACGTGGTTTGTTATTTGACAGGTTGGCAGCGCTTTTTTTCACTCTCAATTTAAACTTAATGGAACTGCAGTGTTTTATATCATGGACACAGTTAAAAAAGATGCTTTTATGGCGGGTTATTCTTGCAGTCTGACAGGACAAGATGATGCTTTATACGAAGTTCCATTATGTCAAGGTGTCGATCCATACAAAGCTAGTTGTGTCTAAAGTAGAACTTGGTAACATCATAAACCATTTGGTTTTGACGACAAATTACTACCCTGTTTCACAAATAAAAGTTTACAAATCTTTAGAGGCCCATAACTATCTTACAAACGGCTGTGTTTCTCCTAATTATATGCTCTTTCATAACGCTCCCGATATGCAGTTGGATTGTGGCCACTCTCATACCCCACGTATAATGTTAGCACCCAATCTGGTGATGACTCATCATAAAATGAGGAAGGTTTTCCTTTGGGATAAAAAACTTTTTCAATAATAAGTTCTTTTTAATAATAATACTTTATATCATTATGGTATGTTATATATAAATGATAAATAATAATTTGTCAGGAACGACTTGAAGGTTACTATGTAATGTTTGTTTGTTACTAATGTAAAAAAAATCATTGTAAAAAGTAACATCTTACAGAAATGTTTAATGTTGCTCACCAAAATAATCTAACTTAGCTGTTTGTAGATGAACAATGGAAATTATTGGTTTATATCTCAAAAATACACACATATTTATGTAAATTAGATTGAAGGACAATTAGTTCACAATTCATTTCTAATTCTTCATCTGCTAAGCTTTGCTTAATACTTTATTAACTCTACCGTATATTTATTACAAGCAGAGACTAAGAAAACAAACTGAAAGGTGAAAAATAAAAGTAGAACGCAATCATTATCTATTCAAACTAAAATCTGCGGTTGTTAAAATTATTTTTTATTTTGTCGGTATTAACGAAGGGATTTATGCAAAGGGATTTGTACACACTTCATGATACTCATGCAAAAGTTTACTAGTTATCAATAAATAATTAGATAATCAAAATGTTATTGCTTACCTGAAATGTTTCTGACGAACTCTTGTATTGACATTCACTTTATCCATATTGAAAATTTTCTGGTTAATTCTCGTGCAAATGGCCTTCGTCGTGTAAACTCCTCAGTTTGAGGTTCTCGATGACAAATAATGTCAGGAATTTTAAAAAATGACGTTCTTTTGTTCTTGAGTGAACTAGCATTACACCCAATTACACAATTCACCATAGTGATATTCGCGACGAATAAACAACACACGAACTCCAGCTAAAGCGTGCGTAAACACAAATAAAACGTAAACAAACCACAAAGATAGCGCCTGACAATTGCACATGCTCACGACGTCACTCATGATGTCGACTTGAAACCTCTCTATAGGTAAAAATCAAGAGGGTTAAGATATAGGATTAACTTCTTTCGTAATTCGGCAACTGTTACATTCTTTAACTCCATATTTTTATAAGTAGATTAAAACTACCCGTTCAGTTTACACTATTTACTCACTACAGGAAGTTAGGTATACATCAAGCTGACATTAGCACCGCAAGTGATGAAATTTAAACTGTGCACGCCCGGTTGTCTCAGCCATCCAGCTTATTTGCATATAATACTAATGTATTACAGTCAAACCTAGGATTTCGAACTTAATTAGTTCCTAAAATTTGTTCTAAAACCGAGACAAATTTTCCCATAAGAAACAATATAAAATGGATTAAACCGTTCTCGACCCAAAAAACTTTTTTTCTTTCTTATCTTTTTAGCTGTATTCCGTGCATAAAAATACCTGTAAAAGCAATATAATATACATATTATTATTTCATGTATTCTCTTTCTCTCACCGCCAACAAAGTGCTATAAATAGCGAATCAACTCTGCTTGGATGAGATGTAATCAAATCAATCAAGACCAACAAGTACTTTATTCACACGTTCAGAAATATTATGTTTCAATTTATTTGATTCCAATTTTAATTGAAATTTTATTTTTAGTTTCGGTGTAAAGGCCAGTTTTAATTATTTTGATGGGGTCATCGAAGTATTGGAAGTTGACCATCGATGACTGGCTCTGCCAAGTAGCTTGTTCGGAAACAGAGGGAGAAAAAAGAGGTTCAAAAATATGTTCGTAAACCGAATTGTTCGAAACCCAAGGTTTGACTGTTTTTATAACCAGTTTTGTTTACGTTAGTATAAAAATATAACAGCAAGCAAAGAAGTTGAGAGTTTCTATATTCATTATTGGATTGAGCAATGTCCTTCAATAAGTATCTTTCAATATTATTCACATTTGTAAATTATTTTCTAAAGCTACAACTACTCAGAAAAATGAAATTGTTAGTCTTACTTATTTAACATTACAAAAAGCTGAAAAGACAAAACACCGATAACCAAAAAGAAAATTTAAAAAATTAAGTCTAAATTTAACAAATCCCGATTTATTAAACAAAATACAATCACCACAAATATATTGTTACAAATGTGCTATGTCACATTTAATAGATAACAATTACAAGTGTAAATAGTATTACTTGACATTAAAAAGTATATTATTTTAACCTGATACTACAAGAATAATTTGTATGAAAGATGGGTTGTATATTGGCATACATTTGAACATCTGAAAATAGTGGCAATGATTATCTGGGAAAGTACTCTGTAAATATTTTGAATATTGTATAATATTTGTAATAGTTAATTACTTTATTGAGAACAATATACTGTACTTGTCTTAACAAGATATAAAGGAATGGAGTCATTCTAAAAGTATAAGGAATGCCTTTTAAAAACATTGTTTAAGTATAAATAGAACTTGCTGAATGAAAGACAACATTTACTTTCAACTTGGTACAAAGTCACTACTGATTTTTAAATGTTCTTGGATAGAATTTACTTTCTTAAAAAATATTACGATACTTTCAGTTCTCTAAAGGGGGAGATTAGTAACAATTTATATTTTGGGTGGCGAAAAACAATTTTCTGGGCGATATAGT
>NW_019385513.1:140233-169953 GCF_000671375.1 Centruroides sculpturatus | reverse complement strand
TATAAGAAATGTATGGTATGGCAACTATCGCCATGGTAACCATGGAGGTTATCATAGATATCGTTAAAAAAAATTTTTTTAAATATTTAACAAATTCAATAACAGTGTCCCGAAAGTAGCAGAAAAATATAAAAATTTAACACTTATAAATAAAGTCACATTTTTTCTAATTATCACTACATGATGTTCACTTTCTTTATAAACACTAGTGATGAGCGATATTTCACTACCGATGATCTAGTTATACCGTTACTGACAAATTACCGGAAACGTCAGTGATATAATGTTTCAATATTCGGTGATTTTTGTAACTACGTTGAAGAACCGACTGTAAAAATATCAATTGTAGTTACAAAAATTTACATAGTTACATAAACAGAACAGTCGAGAGCTTGTACGAGACTCGCGGGCCTCTTTAACCTTTTGTTTTTTGAACGAGTGAAATACATAGAACTGTTCTTCTATATATAATTAAGAGAGAAAACGTTGGTGTATGGCTTATATTAAGCAATGGTAATTATTTATATCATTTTTCCGATCGAAGCCGGGTATATCAGCTAGTTATTAATATTAATAAAAAGTCTTAAGATTTTTCTGTCGGTAAAAATTACTACGGGCTCCTAAGTCTTCTCTGGACTCGGGGTAAAATCTTCAGCTCCTTCCTCTTGACAGCCTGGACTCGATCGGCAGAATATAAATCACGTGTCATAACGAAACTGATTCGGATGGGCTATGTGACAGTGAAACCGTACCGGAAAAATCACTAAGATTAAAAAATAACGGTCACCGATCACCGCAATATCGGAAAATCATCGAATCGCTCATCTTTAGACGTGTCTATCCTACTCAAGCTAAACTGACATTAACACCACGGGCGTCTGCCTGCAACTTTTCCTAGGGAAAAAAGGGATATGGTCCCATCGTAAGTATCGCCGAAATTACACAATTCCTGAGCTTTCGTATAGCGGAATAATGGTGGTGTCGGATGAGTGAGACAGAGAATAGAAATTTCCGACACTCCTTAGGGAATTAGCTATAAGGTTCCACTTCCAAACCTCCTATCTCTAATTAGAATGCTTGATCCAGTGGAGTCAAGTGACTCGTTTGCCCTCCTCAGCGGACACCAGAGGTTAATTATATTAAAATATGTTATGCACCTAATTGAGTTTTAAATATGGCCCTTTAAATGATCTGTGTTTTAAATATTTTCCTGATACACCAAAGCCTTCAAGTGTCCATAGAGCAGTGGTTCTCAACCTTTCTGAGGCCGAGGAACACCATTCATATACTTTTTATTAAACGGAGCATTAGCATCAATAATTTCAAAAATTGATAAGCAATTCCATTTTTACTATTCTCAGGAAACAATAAACTTTAATATATTGAATAAAATAAAAACAGAATTGTCTACGAATATAGCAATGAGAATAAATTTGAATAAAAACTTTAAAATCTTTTCTTTCGTGGAACCTCGAGGTAGGTTTGCGGAACATTGGTTAAGAACCACTGCCATAGAGGTTTCAAGGTCGCATGTCACGTAATAAAATGCACGTTTGTTCGGCCCCTTCGCCATGTTTGTGGTCTAGCTTCCCCTTGCTTAGTTTGCACGTGGTTTGTTATTTGACAGGTTGGCAGCGCTTTTTTCACTCTCAATTTAAACTTAATAGAACTGCAGTGTTTTACATCATGGACACAGTTAAAAAAGATGCTTTTATGGCTGGTTATTCTCGCAGTCTGACAGGACAAGATGATGCTTTATACCAGTGTTTCTCAACGGGGGCGATATCGCCCCATGTGGGCGTTTTCCATGTTGAGGGGGAGATTAGTAACAATTTATATTTTGGGGGTGAAAAACAATTTTCTGGGCGATACAGTAAAACATTATATTACGAATAATTAGATATTTTATTCGTTATATCGTACAATAATTAAATAAATAACATTATACTAGTTACTAGTCTATTCAATGCAGTACGAATTTGACGTTAGTCTTGGCCCTCGGCATCGGAATTTTGAAGTAAAGGGGGTGATACTACGTAACGGTTTTATTGAAGGGGGCGACGATTCGTTAGAGGGTGAGAAACACTGCTTTATACTAAGTTTCATTAAGTCAAGGTGTCGATCCATACAAAGTTAGTTGTGTCTAAAGTAGAATTTTAGACATCATAAACCATTTGGTTTTGACGACAAATTACTACTGTTTCACAAATAAAAGTTTACAAATCTTTAGAGGCCCATAACTATCTTACAAACGGCTGTGTTTCTCCTGATTATATGCTCTTTCATAACGCTCCCGATANACTTTTAATGAGTATTGAAAATATTCTGCAATCTTCATCTTTACTTTTTTTAATGATCAGTAAATTTCCAATAAAAAAAAACCTTTTAAGATTTTAATACATACTTATTTAAATATTTTTTAAATATCAATATATTTAATAATATAATGAGTAAAAAATTTACATGATATAGTGAATAAAAAATATGTACTAAGACATCTGTAAAGCAAAATAAGGATAAAAATTGCATTTATTAATGAAATTACATTTAATTAATAGTCAGATGACTGAAGAAGTATAGACATCAGCCAACAACTTTGAATGATTGGAATGCAAGTCAGATCAGAAATTTATATGGGTGGTTTGAGAATATCATGTCAGAAACTGTCTTCACTAATTGGCTGAACTCATGATAAAAAATACTTCTTAATGACTGGAACTAAATACTAAGCACGATCAACTAAACCTTTAACTTCCAGTAACAAAAATTTTAATGTCATATCGACAAATGTTTTCGATCTTAATTAACCAAGATCTGCATCAGGTCACCAGTGATATTCCAAATCAGAATGCACAGAACACAACTTTTCAAAAAGTTTTTTTTAAAATAATTGGAACAAAACCATTAAATAATTTAAATAATCAATGGTAATTTTAAGAATTATAAAATTATGACAGATTTTAAAAAAAGAAATAAAATACTACAAAATAATAATAATAATAATGTCTTTTTCCACCCGTGGGTGCCTCTTTTGGCGTGGTATTAGCAGGCCACCTCACCTATCCACTGCTGCTATTGTCTGACCTTTTATATTTGTTTCTCTTCCTCTCTACCTGGCTCTATTGGGCTTCTTCCATCAGCCCTCTACTAGGTATTAACTATAAGTCATTATATTTTCAGGTTCAACACATACCACATAGAACTACACATCTGTTGGAGACTGTGTGGTGAAGTTACTTATATTCTAAAATCTGTTCTTTCTATTATTCCTACTTTTCACTTGGTAATAATGTCCAGCATCCCCTTTTATTTTTGTTGCCCTTTGTCTTTATTAAGCATTCAGTTGGGTTTCTTAACTGGTTTTTGGTTCTTCCTCAGCTGGTCGGATGGAGTTTTTCCGGGTTTCCTCCTCAAATCCTCCTGGAAGGCATACTATTCTACTCCTGTGGGATGCTGTATTGTTATCAATGGATTGCTCACTGCTGCTTTCTTTTCCTCAGTAGCTTTGAGTTACTCAAAAAGTGTTGGTTAGGTCTGGTTGGTTAAACAACACAAACTGCAAACTTTTCTATCCATCTACTTTTCCTCTTATTTAAGAAAAGAATATGGTAAGTTATTATAGCACAAACATAAAATTTATCATGCAGAATAAAATTTGAAACACAACATATACATGTAATGATATGAGCCCTCACAAGGGACTAGTAATTTCTTATGAGCCTTATATGGGACAATTATGAGCCCATCTTGAAACCCCAGCTACTAACCGACACAGACACCCTTGTTATATAACATTCTCTGGCCTTTTTGTGTTCTCTGAGCAGTAAAGGGCCTAAAACCACAAAATAATAATAATAATTAGTTTATGTCAGTAATTCCCAATTTATCATAAAAGCATTGCCATGCATATGAGACACTTTTTCCATGTTTAAAGTTAATACAACTGTCAATCAGACTGGCCTTAAATTAGATCAGATAAGTAATACTAGTGCACACTTCTTAAATATTAACATTATATGCAGCCCTTGCCGAAAAGAAACTGGCATCTATTAAAAACCTGACTATTTACCATTATTTATTCTGGCAAACTCAGTCAACTTTTTTCTCATATAAAGTGTGTAAAGGTCCATCTTGTAAGTGCCTTCCATGCACTTACAAGATGGGCCTTTAGACACCATACAAACTGGGTGGACACTTTAAAAGAGCTAAAACATCTGAAGGACATAGCTATAAAGCATGAGTATAGAAGGGACCTAATATGTAATTTAGCTTGTGCCTACTAGAACCAACACTCCTTACGCAATAACTCCAACAACCAAGGAGATTCCAACAATGGTCAAACATGCAACCCTAACCCCACGTGCACAGTGATTGAGTATGACCAGTATTTACATATCTTATACAAAGAAATTGCTAACAATATGGATACCAAGTTGGCATATAAATGAGTTCCTACAGTGTATAAATTACTACACAATGGAAAGGACAAGGCCAATAAATGTAGGGCACCAGGGGTGTACAGTGTTCCTGCGAGGGACAACAGATTCAAAAGAGATACAATATACATTGGATCCATTAAGTGCTCCATACACAAAAGATTGCAAGAACATCATTACAATATTTTGAATAAAAGGTATACCACTGTTCTGTCCATTTATGTCACTGAGACAGACATGTAAACCAATCTCCAGAATGCCACATTAATTAAGCAATCATCTCAAACCGACCACAACAGAGCTCTAGAAGCCTTGGAAATATACGAGGCTGACCTGACTGGCAATTGCATTAATTTTAAAGATGGAAAAAGCATCTCATATGCATGGCAATACTTTTATGTAAAACTGGGAATTACCAATAGACTAATTATTATTATTTTGTAATATTTTATGTCTTACTTTTGTATCTGTTATAATTTTGTACTTCTTAAGATTATCATCAATTATTTACATTTATAACTGTTTTTTTTTTTGTTATGTTTTTGTTCCAATAATTTAAAAAAATATTTTTGAAAAGTTGTGTTCTGCACATTCCAATTTGGAATATCACTGGTGACCTGATGCAGATCTTGGTTAAGATCGAAAACATTCATCAATATGATATTATAATTTTTGTTACTGGAAGGTTATTTCATTGCAAACTCATGATGCACTTAAAAAGTTTTCTTAGCATTTATGAAAATAAAGTAAAAAAAAAAAATTTTTATGTTGAAAAATGTATGTAAGTTCAATATTTCCTTCACTTGCATCAATAATATAACATCCATACAAAAAGTTGAAAAATAACAGTTCCAGTATTAAGCGTATAGTTATAATTACATAAGATAAAAAGGAACTGATATATATATATATATATACTTCAAATGTTTTGTCAAAATGTATCAAAAGACAAAGAATTATTTATGGATTTTTATAATTACTTTTAGTTGAAATGAATACAGTAGAGCATCATTTATCTGAAAGTTGGTTATCCGAAAGCATTCCAGTTGGCAAATTTAAATTTTCGCTAGTGCTGTGGCGCTGCAATCTTTGGCTATATCTTGGGCTACTCCAATATTTTTTTTGTTGGTATGTGTGTTTTAGCTGGCAGCACTGGCACTTTTATGTGGTGTTTTTCTGAGGATTGTGTGTCATACTGAATCAAACGTTTTTGATACTAGATCAACTTCTAAAGTATATTTTTTTTGGTTTTTATATTTTTCAATAAATTAATTTTGTTTGTACAAAATAAAAAAATAATTTTTAGCGATACAATAGCCACGATTATTATTTTAAAAAGCTTATGCTAGGCTTAACATCGACGAAAATTCAACGTGAAGCAACACGTAACGGAGAAAAATTTCAACATGGGATAGGTTAATATATTTTTTTGTACATAATTGGTTATCCAAAAAATAAGTTATCCAAACAACCCCAGTCCCCAATTGATTCGGATAAACGACGCTCTACTGTAATTAAAATTACAAAAAATTTTGTTGTATAAAAGAAATGTTACAATATGTTCTTTTTCAAGCCATTTGTCATGTAACATTAAAAAATTATACTAGAAAAAATTGAAAATATTGTTAAGTAACTACAGAATTATGTTAACTTAAAGGTGTTTTATCTAGGTGCATGATTCACTTCCCTCAGTATAACAAGTCCTAGTTCACAAGAAAGTCCAAAGTGGACAAAGACATAATATAGTTAAATAACTATCTTAACACTGTGTAATATTGTTCAATTGAACTAGTCAATTCAGTACCTAATCAATATTTTGTGTTTAACAGAAAAAAATAGCCTATCCATAACTAATGATAAAAAAGTTTTCAGTAATGATTTTATTCCAGATGAAATGATGTAACAGTTCAAAACAGAAGACATTTTCAAAAGACACTATACAAATAAAAAAAATTGCAAATAAAGTAACATAAAAACTGATTATAGTAGTATAGAAAGCCAGATGACAAGGTGGTTTAGGCCTGCTATTCTGGGAGCTATTTTTGGAAAGGCTGTCAAGCTATGCCCCTCATTACCTAGTTGTCCCCATTGTGGACTGTCTAAACCCATGATGGGCATGGAGAAAAAAACCCTGTTAGTGCCTACAGAAAGGAAACTTACAAAAAAAAATAAATAAATAAAAGTTTTAATTATAAGAAATTAAAAAAACAAAAATGAAATGTTTCGTGTCACAGTGATTGAAAACCAGTCCTCTTAAGATGCAATGCAAATCTTAAATATTCTATGAATTCAAATGTCAGCTTTCTATTGACTAAGAGCCCAGAAGTTCAAAAAGTGTTATATTGGAAAGGAAATTCCATTTCAATACATTTAAAACTTTCAAGATTATTTTAACCATTAATTAAATTCAAAATCCATTATATCTACAAATATTTTTTAAAACACTTGTTTTTTTAGAAAAGAAAATATTAAAATAGGAAAAAAAACTTTTTAAAACTCTGAAAGCTTACCATTTTACATTACATATTTCTATATTTATTAACATTTATTTCTTTGTTATTGAAATCTAATAATTTGAAGTATTTCACAAAGTTTTTAATAAAATTAAAAACTTTGTGAAATACTTCAAATTATTAAACTATTAAAAAATATTGAAGAAAGTTTTGTTTTCAATTATTCTTTCAATTATTTGAAAATAAACTATTATCATTTTTCAATATTTTAATAAACCAGTAAATGTTTTAAAATATATAATTACAGTTGTGTGTTGCATATTACATTTATAAAACTCACCTGATTTCCACCAGAGCCATGGCAATGACTCATTCCAACAATTGATGGTGGTTGAGAACTCATTGTATCCAAGCATTGACTTGTTAACAAACTACGAACCTTTAAAATGAATCAATATATTTTACAGTCTATAACCAATTATACTTCATAAGAATTTAATGTGACTTACTTCTCCCCAATGTAAATTTTTTGGCAAAAGAGGGAATTTATCTAAGACATCATAAGCTACATTTTCTATAAACCATTTAAAGCTTTTGCATTTAAGTCTATTTCGCAATTCCATCTGTTCTGAAATATCTCCAGCATCATACTGGCGTGCCAAAGGTTCTCTTGTATAGAAATACTCTTTATAATCATCCATCCAAACTTCCACAACACGTTTATAATTCTATTAAATAAAAAATATATTAATTTTTGATGATTAAATAAAATTTCTTATGTAATAATATTCATTTACCACAGTAACAATAGGTCCCTTTCGCTTGGATGCTAATTCTCCAAAAGAATAAGGCATGAATCCACGATAGATATGTCCAACCCTTGAACAAGGAACCCATTCAATACTTCCTCCACATTGCCAAATCTGAATTTTAAAAATAACTTTACATGAAAATCTTTCTAAACACAGTTCATAAAACTTTAAAAAAAAAACTGTATTAATATTGGAAATAACCAAATTCTATTAATTACCTTAAAAGATAATTCAAAGTTTTCTCCACCCCAAACTAATAAACCAGGATCATATGCTCCTAGTTCCAAAAAATATTTTCTGTCAATAGCAAATAAACCTCCTGCATGAGTTGGAGATCTAAAATTATATCAAAATTAATTAATATGCTTTCTTACCACACCGGGTTGTATAACTTCACAACCAACAACTGCCTACCCTTAACCATTAACCGGTTTTAACAAAGCCGATTTTAAAGAATTTCGCACCGGTTAATGGTTAAGGGTAGGCAGTTGTTGGTTGTGAAGTTATATCAAAATTCTTTTCTAAGTTTTAAATATAAAATTAACAGTTTTATATTTAAAAATTCTAATAAAATAAAAATATCAAGTTTACTTGTATGGTTCACTAAAATGTTTACGAGTTTTGGCTATATTATCAGGTAATTCAGTTTCTTTATATAGCATTCCCCATTCAAATATACCACGATAATGTACATTTCCCCTGTAAACTGGACGGTATTCAAAAGTATCTTTGTCAATACCATCAATCACAGGTACAGTCATCACAGTCCTGTTAAAAAAATTATTGTGAAGATTAAAGCCATTGATTTTGCTAATTCATTAATTATAAGATACAAACAAAAATCTCAATTTCAGAATAGACTTAAAATAAAATTCTTAAAAAAACTGGTAAACTAATATTACATAATATGTCACCTGTTTAAATAAATAGGTGTCAATAAAGGAGGTAACCAATTCATATTAACTTCACAATGAGCATCCAAAAATAGAACAACATCGCCTAGAGATTCCTGAGCTCCAATTGTACGAGATCTTATAAGTCCTTCTCGCTGTTTGTTTCTTATTAATCTAACTTTATTAAGTTGACGAATGGTATCTTCAAGTTGGCCTTTTAGATGTTCTATAGAAATAGACATTTTATATCAGATAAGAAATAACCCTTTAATTCTAACCAGCTTTATAAAATCATTTTTATCATAAAATCACCAAAAAACTGAAATTACATTCTCATTTCTTAAAAACTAATTTCATCTCAAGTTGATTATGCATAATTTCTACAAGTGAAACTGAAATCAAATTAAATTTCAGTTCTGAAAATTGAGATAACTAATTCATATGAAAAATTGTCAGATTTGACATAGAAGTGATTCTATATTAAGTATTAAAATATTTATTGTTATTCAACTCATAAGTTGTCTGAAAGAAGTAAATATAATTTAGAATAAGACATGTAAACAGTAATTTTAGAAATTTCAATTGGCCCCAAAGATAAAAATCAAATTAAATTAATTTATTTCTTGCTTTAAGACTATGGCTGAAAACAAATTACTGAATATAAATCAATAATTTAATTATAATATAATTTCTTTTATGTTTGACTCTTAACAATATAATAAATAATAAAAAAATAAAAAAAATGTATCCAATGCATACCTGAAAATCAGTATCAACAAAAACTATGCTTTCAAATTAAAAGTAAATAGATCATTCTGACATAGTACTTAATGCTAATAATTATATAGGCAAAAATATATCTGAACATGTAACTGCTCTATATAGCTCTATGCAACTGCTTTTTATTGGTGGAACTATATTTCTATAGCAACTGTATTCAAATTCAAGTTTTTCTTAGACTAATCTGTTAAATTTTAACAATTAAGTGATTAACCATTTAATCTATACTAATATTATAAAGAGGTAATGTTTGTAAGTTTGTATGTAGGGGGTAATCTCCAAAACTACTCATCCAATTTCAAAAATTCTTTCACCAATATTTAGAATGGAACTTCAGGGTGGACATAGGCTGTATATTATTCCGTTAAACATTCATATAAATTAAAAGATATCATCTAGGGTTAAGGCTTTTATGTCCAGCAGATGGCTCTACGAGAACGACGACCTAAGTTTGCTTTTCTGTGAGGATGAACTAAAGCAGATCATCATCTATCTATCTATATAAATAAAAATGTAATGTTTGTTTGTTCCTACCGATTCCTTTGAAATTTTGACACAACGCTGCATTCGAATATGCACGTGTTTTTATATAATATATATGTCGAAATTCCCCCACTGGGGGGAGATGGACGGGATTAAGGCTTACCGTAAAGAGCTCTGCTTCTATTTATACTATTTTAGATGCGATTTTTTTGCGTTTTAATAGGGTACGTCAACAGAACATACACTAAAAAGGGATTTTTCGATATTCCCCCTATGGGGAGAGGGACAGGATTAAGGCTTACCATGAAGAACTTGGTTTCTATTATACTATTTTAGATGCGGTGTTTTGCGTTTTTGATTGCGTTTTAATAGGGTACGTGAAGAGAATGTACACTAAGAAGAAATTTTTCAAAAAATTCCCCCCCACAGGGGAAGTGTTATATATTTTGATAGATACATTTTGAGCCACAACAACGCATGGCAGGGTCTGCTAGTATATATATACTAGCAGACTATATATATTTATACTCTATATAAATATATATATATATAGAGATATATAGAGATGAATTACAAGAATGCCAGAGCACATTTTTTTTATAATGAGGTTAAAATATATCAATAAATTGTCATTTTTATATAAAAAATTTGCAATGTAAATTGACAAATAAAACAAATATTTTTTTGAGAAATTAATAATTTTAGTTTGAAAATACTTTTAGAATCAAACAAAAACACACAAAATCTAATATTTAAAATCATAATTAAAAAATGAGAAAAAAAAATGAAAATGCATATTCTTCTAAATATTTAACTTGTTTCAGAATTTTCATACATAATTTTGATTATTACTATAAGCAAATGTTTAATTTAAAAGAATATGTACTTTGTAAAAATTTATTTGCAGCTTCATCTAAGTTAATAAAAATTCTAGAAAATAAATCATTTGCATATCTGTGCAATATGTAACATACCTTTGTCGCTGAAGTCATCAACAAGCACAATTTCCTTAAGAAACTGCGGTGGTGAACGATTAAGTACACTATGGACGGTACGAAGAAGTGTAGAAAAACCTTCATTATGAAATACAACTACAACACTGGTATTAGGTAAATCTTTTGGATATTGCCACTTTTTACATCTGTATAATGTAAAAAGATATATAATAATTAAAATTTCTGAACAAAATTTTTCATTAATTTGTAAAAATTTTTAATTCTCAAAAATTTTAATATTTTTTATTATTTAAAAAATAAAAAATTATTGGGGTATAAAAAATAATAATAGTTTTTTCTTTAATTATAATAGATGATCCTTACAGATTAGGGTCTTGTTTTATACAGGATTGTTATACAAGGACTCATGTTTTTGTGAATGATGAATAATTAAGTTAATCACTTTTAGTTCCAATAAATCTGTACCAGTATACTGTGTTTCTCCAACGTCTCGCATATTAAACATGAAAAACTACTGAATGGAAAGCACTGTGGTGAATATCCTGGTTTACATGTATTCTCGTGTACTTGACAGAATAATAAAATTTTGCTCTGTATACTAACACTGGATTAAAATGTTTTTAATTTATCAAAAACATAAAAATGTGTTTAAAACATTTTAATTATGTTTTTCTATTAATTGTAAATGGTTGCATAAGTATTTAAGCAATCTTCTATGACAACTTGAAATGGAGCACAAATTTATGCAGAATTTCATGATACTTGCTGACATGCATCATGAAATTCTGCATAAAGCCCTAAAAGTTAATTCTGCATAAACCTTTGCATAAAGCAAGATCACACTATGTTTTAATAGAATAAAATTTTTATTCTATTAAAACATAGTAATAATAACTAAGATTGATACTGAACTAGCATTAGTTCAAACATGAATACACTTTTTAAATGTATCAACTTAAATTTTGGATGGAATTAATTTTTAAAGAGTTTGTTTGGCCTATGCTTGGCTGAGTGCTAATATTATTAAATACTAAAAATTCCCCCATCAAGCATGATGGAATACTTTTTATGCGAAAGTAGAGATTGAAGAATTGAAAAGAGTAGAGATTTCAGGGAATTCAAGAAGATTTTGCTAATATTTCTACAAAACAAGTAGTTTATACTATCTGTTGTAACATAAAGTGCAACAAAACAAAATTTCACTTGGAGTGGACAAAACACTTTCCCCTAGGTATTTTATTTATGTATTTTGACAAAATAGCGAGTTTTTTAATTCCATGTTGATAAAACAAAGATGAATTGTATGTACATTAAATGAGCAATAACACTTTCTAAATAATGGGCTTGTTACAAGATCACTACTTCTAATTAGATAATAGAACATCACCTGATCACTATGGAAAAATTTTTTTTAAAATTTGTTATAAAATGTGACTATCATTTGTTATACAATGTGACTATCATTTTTCAAAGTTAAAATTTAATGAAGTAAGTTTAAAATATGCCATTTGCCAAAATATTTAAAAATGCAACTTCTGTTGTGAAGCACGAACTAAATGAGGTCACTGATGTCACCGCAACATAAATGTGATCACTGAACTGAATTAAGTAAAATGTTTATTCAATAGCTAATATTTCTGCATAATAAGTAGCCTATACTTTCCATCAGACCATAAAACGAATATAACCAAAATTTTATCTGGATTAGACAAAAATTGCAAGAGTTATAGTGCTGATATATATACAGGACAAACGATCATACAGATGAGTGTGTGCGCAAATGTATGCAAGAGCACAAGTATAAAAGTTTACAACAGAGTTGAGATATAACAAACAACAATCTGATTTATTTGTATCACCAAATGATCTGCAGGATGTTAGTTTGGGCTGTTTTACGATTAGTACATAGTTAAATACAAATCAATTTTGTTAGAGGAAGGCAGTTACACAGCCATCTCATGATAAATTCAATGATTAAAAATATTATATTAATTTCTAATTACAAAAGGCATGAATCAAAATTTCAAAGTCAAGTATGGATAAATTGAAGCACAATTACAAATATAGATTGTGGAGTGTTATTTAATATGATGATAAAGCAACTCAATGTATTCTGAGCCATTTCATGAATTTAAAATGCTTTGAGACAGGTTCTGCCATCAACAATTCAAAGTTGTTTCTTCAAAGTTGGATCTCCTTCCAGCTATGAGAACAGTTACTATTTTGCAGCAGTTATTGTAAAATGATATGGAGACAACAGTCTGATAAATGCAGCATAATTTACCATTATAGCAAACCATGCTGACATAGATTCTGGCATCTCAACTGAACAAGCCACAATGCACAAGCCAAGAAACAAACAACATCCTTCCAAGATACAGGAAAGAGTGAATAAAGATAATGATAGCAGCAATGGCTTTACAGCCGAAATGGCATCTGCTGTAGAGCCACCAATAGAGTAATTCAGACAAGCCTAGAGTACATAAACAAACTCAAGTTTTACATCAGTAGAAAAGGTATAGATGGTGCAGAGCTAATACAAGATTTAATTATGATATATTGCTACAATCACTTGTGAAAAACAAGCAAACATAAAAAGAATTTTAAAAAAAATTCAGTTTTGATAATTCATTAGTTGATGTGTCTTATATGTTTGTAAATAAAAACAGTACAGGCTAGTTTATATTTTAACCTTTAAATGTAATTTTCATAAAAATCTCTTAAGCAAACACCTCTCCATAACAGAGAGTTTTTTCACATCCACAAGTATCTATTATAGAGGTTTTACTGTATATTATATATATATATAATTATTTAAATCTTTAATTTGATTATGTAATTTTCAATTATATATGAACTTACTCTGGAATTCTAACATCTGGAATGCTTCTATCTAAAGAAATTTGATCACTAACAACCATATTGATTCCATATTCCATTATAGATTGTGAAACTTCATTCTGGTCCTCTGGTTGTGCATAGTGAGGTTTACCACCTTCGCCTGGTCCCTCTCTAACTGTGCCAGTTTCTTCAGGTTCAAAATTTCCAATTTTATTCAGAAATATGGCACCCTGTTTAAATGGAATGTCAGAAACCTGAAATATAAAATTCATAATATACAATTCATAAGCTTAATAATTCAATTAACTTTTAATTATGAGATAATGTTGAAAAACATACAATAATACTGCATACATTAAAATATAACCTGTATCAAAAATAAATTTGAATATCATTTTTAAAATAATCTCCACAAAACTACTGGTATAAATTAGATTTAATTAAACAAAAACCAAACATTTTCCTTTGTTTTTAACAATCTTCAGATTTAGAATTAATGTGTTTTAAAAAGAAAAAAATTTTAAAAAGTTTTGAATGTTGTGAAATATGCACATACTCAATGTCACATTTAACAAGGGTCTTCAAACTGAACAACAATTTTAAAAAATACCTGGTTTATATAAAATATAAAATTAAAACTGAACCTGAAGAAGGCCATTAAACATAGCCGAAAACATTTGTTCTCTCAAGAAACTACTATAAAATGTGTAAAAAAGTTTTGTGAAACTTATTTAATATTCAAAGCATTTAAAAGAGGAATGGTGATTAATTTTAAGGTAATGGACTCACTAGCAACCACATGGAGGGCATGCTTTGACTTACAATAGGTCTTAAATTAAGTTTGGATTTTATATTTTGTATAAACCAGGTATTTTTTAAAATTGTTATTCAGTTTGAAGAACCTTGTTAAATGCGATATTGAATATGTGCTTATTTCACAATGTTCAAAACTTTTAAATTTTTTTCTTTTTAAAACACACATTTTATTAGTTCTAAACCTGATAATGACCATTAAAAACAAAAAAAAAAGTGTTTGTTTTTTGTTTAATTAAATCTAATTCATGCTGGTTATTTGTAATTATGCATTTTTATCATTTTTTAAAAATTAACTATACAAAAGAAAGAGATAGTGAATATGGCTAGTGGGAAAATGATACAATTTAAATTTTATTTGTAACAGAAAATTTTTTTTTAACAATACAAAAAATTTTTTCAAGATTTTCTGAATTTAATAAAGTTATTTCAAATTATCTAAGCATTGAGATTAGCAACAAATTTCTGTATATATACTGTAAATAAATATATCAAAAAATATTTATATCCCACGTTTACCTATAGGATTAAATTATTCAAATCATTGTACTTACAACAGTAATTAATTCAATAAAAATTTTGAAGGCTTATAAACTGATATTCAAAAATTAGAGAAGAAAATCTATAGAAATTAAGTTATATTTAAAACACTTTCAGAGTGTAAATGAAAAACTAAAATATAAGAATTGCATCTTTTTTAGAAGAAGCAAAAATTTCAAATATTGAAACTTCAATTAGAATGTTTGATATAAAAAACAATACTTACTTTGATTTCCAATTTTCTTCTTATTTGATCTTCTTTACTTTTTGGTTTAGGCATAAAAAATGTAACAGTTAACATCACAGCTATAATAACAAGAACAACACGAATCACTTTTCCACGACGTACTGTAAAGACCTTCATGACTATAAAGAAAACAACCCATTTTAAAAAATGATAAAATTGGCATTGAATATATATATATTGACAGATTAGTAAGAAACATGACATACTATTATTATTAAAATTGTTAATATTGGGTTACTTTCTCTAATATATATATATAGATTGTGTTATATAGATTGTGTTTTCATCTCATTTACAACTATTCTAATATGACTTTCTTAATGTAAATTTATATATAAAATTTTCATTAATTTAAATGTTTTAATTTATACAAGTTGTGTATATTTCTTTTATTATACTTAAATTATCTGTTTGTAAACAATAAATTCAGAAAATATAAACTATATTAGTAAATATATATCTAAAAGATTTTTCATAATTAATGATGCTTATTGATCATTAATTATATTTAAAAATTATCCAAATAATCATTAATCATTCACGTAATTTTAAATACAATAAAAAAAAAAAAAAATGATTTTAAAACTTAAATTGTCAGTAATTATGCCAAATTAACAAATTTGTGATTATTTGAAATATGCTATGTAAATAATATTCAGAAAGTGTATTTTCATGCAATTGACCCACAGAAAATTTCTAGAATTGTGGTTTTCATTGGAGATGTAATCCAATGTAAACCACCATTTGTCTTTGATGATCCATTTGATGATCCCCAATGTAAACCACCATGTGTTATGCTAATGCCTTAGCATAACACATTCCCATTGAAAACCATGTCTATGGGATCAGTCATTGTTCCATATCATAAACTGAATGATTGTCACATTAAATTGGTCTATTTTACCACTAATATTAATAATTAGGCTCTAAGTAATTTGGTACTAGAAGTAGGTGTTAGGTGCCATCCCATATTAAATTTAATAATTATAATTAAATTAATATTTTTATTAAATAATTTAGAATATTCTGGAAGAAATCTAATTATTAATAATAGCAGTAAAATGGTCCGATTTAATATGAAAATCATTTGATTTATGATTAAAATATCAGGCTTCTAGATATTTGTTCCATAGGTATGGGTTCATAATTTTAACTTAAAACTCGCACATAACCTACAACCCATTCAAGTTTTCTTAAACACAAATAATCTGCAGGTTATACATATCAAAATATGGTAGTTTAAATCTCTAATTTTTCAGAATTTATTTTGAATAAATTCTTTAAACTGTGGATATTCATAAAAGAGGTAAATGTTCAAATTACAAGCAAAAGTTTTTACATTTAAACATAATTCCATTTTAATTCAAACAATTGTCAATGCTGGAGCGCCCTCTTATGCTTCAGAACCACAGGACTGAAGGGTTGACATTGCGTCGGCAAAGACTGCAATGACTAATTCGTCAGAACTGACACCACTGTGTCTTCTGGGTAGACATAGAGACCCTTATTGCAGATAGTTTTGGGTTTTTTTCTGCAAGTGGTCGCGTTGTAGGTGCTTGGATCCGATGGAGATGACCTGGGTTGAGGAAGTGCACCAACCACAATTCTAACAATAACGATTACCTGTTTATTTAACTAACTATACAAAAAGATTAATATTTCATAGTAAAGGTTACGTCTATGATTTAACAAATTTGTGTTCTACGTTGGAAGAGAGAGAGCTTACATCTAGATAAGTTATATAGATACCTTAGAATGCCAGATTGATGGAGTTCATGGTTAGATGGCTCGTGGATGGCCCTTTTTTAAGGAGTTCTCTTCTTCAAGAAGTTATTTTAAAGAAGTTCTCTTTCTGAAGGAGTCACTTTAAAAAAGTTCACTTATTCAAGGTGTTCACTCTAGACCAGTGTTTCTCAATGGGACAATATCGCCTCCATGTGGGCGTTTTTCCATGTTGAGGGGGCAATTAGTAACAATTTATATTTTGGGGGGGCGAAAAACAATTTTCTGGGCAATATAGTAAAACATTATATTAAGAATAATTAGATATTTTATTCGTTATATCGTACAATAATTAAACAAATAAAATTATACTAGTCGCTATTCTATTCAATGTAGTACGAATTTGGCGTTAGTCTTGGCTCTTGGCATTGGAATTTTGTAGTGAAGGGGGTGATGATTCGTTAGAGGTTAAGAAACACTACTCTAGACAGAGGAAGGTCACTAAGGTATCCAACTCTGACTAGGGCAAACTTTTGATGACGAAGGATTCTTGGACAAACGTCTGTCCCCTTGTCAGCAGATGAACTGCTTGTAGGACAGACAAACTTCTTTTTCCAGACTAATCTTTTTCATCATCAGTCATTGCCTTTTATGGGGGTTCTCCCCTCTTTTCTCCCTTGCCCTTTTTTGGCAATGTTGCAGCACCTATGTCCAATAGCAATTTCTTGTCTCCAAGTTCCTGGTGACATATTCGATGTATCATCTTAAAAGGGAAGTGACTCTACAGAGGGATAAAATCATATTCTTTACAATTTTAACAATTGTGGGAAAAACTATAGCAAGGTTTTAATTTCAGATTTAAATTTTCATCTGTAAAATATTTTGTCAATTTGGCTCTCTCACACAATGAAGTATTGCTTACTATGATCATAATTTATAGATTTCATATAGATATATATTATACTAAATATTATACTTGTGTTTCACTAAAATCAGGCAAAATGTTTTTTGATTTTGATAACCTCAAATATATGTAGTTATTATTCATTATAAGTTTTCTACAAAATTTGTTAACATATCATCTTAAATTTGCTACAGAATTACTATTAAATTTTTAGCAAACAATATTGTCACTATTAGTTTACATACTAAATGAGCAATTATTTACTGTGACATCATCGCAATGCTAGATTGCAAGTTTTAAACCTAATTTAATTTTTAAAAAATCATGTGACTTCTGGCCAGAATAGAAGTTTGTATATTGTTAATCTGGGCCTCTGGCCCCTAAGCTTTCCATATCTGGTCTTGATTTTCATCTCGCCAACTCTGTTCTTGAGATTAAGGAAGGATAGATGACAGATGGATGACAATAAGAATCTGTAGATCTACAATTTGAAAATTGCAGCCCAATAACTAGTGGTAAGTTCTGTCATACTGTAATAATCTATTTTAGCTTATTAATTTATTAATTTTTAAAATAGTGATTAAATGTTTTTAATTTTATAAAATTAAAAAGAAGTTTACACACACACACAATATTTCAATAATATATGTGCATAAATTTGAAAAATTTTTTAGTTTTAGCTTTATTTTTATGTTCTTGATAAGTTACACTTCAAAACTTCCTACCAGTATTTATATCAATTGAATGATAGATTATAATAAGCATTTTCATATTTATCTAGCATTACTCTATCTTTAATAATAAAACAGCTATTACTACTTAATTATAATTTTTCAAGATCACTACAAATAAAACAGGTAGCAAATTCAGAGAAACTGGAAAAACTGGTTCATCATCATTACAAGTTAAAAATATTTGAAATAAAATGCTGAATAAGATTATTGATAAGAAATATGAAATATCTATTTTTTCAAAAAAAATGAATGTTTATTTGTCATCTTTACTTTTTTGATGTTCATTATTTTTTTCTATTTATGTTGCTACCAAATATTTTTTTATTATTATTCATTTTGCTTCATAAATTGTTAAAACTCTCAAAATTATATGAACTACATTTTTGCTGGTTTGTATTACTTCACAACTAAAATCAAAAATTTGAAAAATGTCACATATGAATCAGTTTCATAAACAACATCATTATGAAGCTTTAATTCACAAAAGAAATATCTGTTAAGTCCAAAGTGCATCACTATACCAATAATACATAGCACAAATTATACTAAAAAAAAAATAATAATACAAACATTTTTCAGGTTAAAAACAGTCAAACATCTACATGAAAATTCAAATGTTACTTTAAAAATGCACTTGTGAAATAGACATCAACACACACACAATTTTTTTGACTTTTTTTGGATTCAGGTAGTCTCAAAACATGGAGATTTGCAAAAAAACTCAGAGGGTCAAATTTGACACGATTCCAATACTTTCTCTTGTTATGTATACATAACAGCCAGGAAACTAAAAATTAACCATTTGTTTAACAATTAAATTATATAAATTTATTTAACTAAATTTTAATTCTATGTATTTACTTTTTCAATAGTAAAATGAGCAAATTATTATTATTTTTTTATATTGGTTTAAATTAAACAATTTCTGAGGAAATATTCATAACTTCATCTATATATATATATATATAAAAATGGATGTGTGTCCCTATGTATTTCACTTTTTAGCCAAAACTACACATCGCACATGAATGATGTTTGTATGTGGTAGTAGCCCCAAGTCTCCATTCTTGCACTATGGTGGTTGCATCTCGATAGCTATAAGGGGGTGGGAGATATGGGCTTGAAAGTGGTTGAAAGTGGAAGATTTTCTATTTCGATTTTAAAAATGTTCGAACCATTTTAAATTCGAATTGGTTCAATTATAGAACAATTGTAAACATTCCAGAAAATTGATCAAATTGAAAATAGTTCGTTTGACTGGACGTAAAAATTCTCTAATTAGTCTGGAAACAGGGGACCTAATTCTTGCATTCTGTGAAAATGGGTAAGATTGGCTATAATGTAATTATCTTAATCTTCACTATCGTTTCTTTTTGCCCACAAATAAAAACTCAGCGAAGCAGGGGTCCTTGCAGCTAGTGTAAAATAAATTTTCTTTCATAATTATAATGATTTTGTGAAAAGCAGTAATAAATTTAGTTCATTGCATTTTAATACAGATAACTGAAGCAAAATTTATATACAAATTTTCATAAAAAGGTCATATTAGAATAGTTGTAAATGAAATGAAAACACAATCAATATCTATATATACATATTAGAAAATAGCTCAATATTTACAATTTATGTAATGATAGTCTGTCATATTTTTCACTAATCTGTCAATATATATTTAATGATTATTTTAGAAATTGAAATAAAAGGTTTAAAAACTTTCAGAATATCTTTAAAATTTAATACACATTCTATAACCAAGTTTGATCAAGATATGACAACAAGATGCAAAAACTTTTATGTAACATTTCAAAAAACTTCAAAAATTCAATGTTTAAAAATATTAATACAAAAATGTTTCAAATAATTATAAAAATTATAATTTCAATTTTTTTTTCAAATTCTAACATTAATTAGCCTTAAAATTCTTTACATTTCGTTATTTTAAAATTACATAATATTGAACTCAATTAAACAAAGCAAATTAATTTATTAGTTACTGCAAATATTTTTGGACAGTTTCAAACATTAAAACTGTAGAAAATTCCACTGTCATAAAATTGTTAATTATTGAAATTATAATTTTTGTTTCAGTAGAATATATACGAAGGATTCTTGTATAAAAGATGGTAAGCACCATAATGAAAAGTTTAGAGAAAATGGAAAAATTAAAATGTCTTAAGAAGTTTTCTGCTTTAATTACAATGAACTAATGGAAATGGCATTTATCATCTTTTACACCTAAACCCTTCATATATTTAAATTTTAAAAATGCTTCTTAATTTAAAATATGTATAACTAAATTGAAATATACTATAGTTGGAATATCAATGATATACAGAAAAGTTAGTTTTTATTACATAATATTTATTTATTTTTTGATTATATGCTTTGATTACAAAATAATTTATTCCAAAAACTTTCATGGAAATTAATATAGTAATTATCATTCTTTACATATTAATAAACTTTAAACTGCATGTGTGCATCACTTAATTTCATCACATATAAATGTCTAACAGATGATGTTGATTGGAAAAAAAGTTAATTCTTACTTTTTGCATAATTAATAACATCTGTTTTTTATAACTAAAAAGATATTTTATTCAGAAAAAAATTCATTTATTTACTATTATTATAAACAGGAAATGTTTTAAATAGACCAGACCCTAGCATTACTCTATCTTTAATAATAAAACAGCTNCCAGAAAACTTAAGATTCAGTCAATTTTAAGTTAAAATAAATTATATTCATACACTAATTTTTGTTTAATGTGTATACTTAAACTGCAATATTTGGTTAAGTATAAATATTCTAAATTAATTTTTATAATTTATTCATTTTTGAACATGCTTTATGAAAGTTATTTATAATCAAAAGAGTTTATATTATATTAAATAAATTATTATTGTTATGGTTTACACAAATATAATGGCATAAAGTCATTTATTATGTTGAAGACTTCTGTAAATGAGAAATATTTATTTATAATACAAATAAAAAAATAACATCAGCCTTTATAGTGGTAAAATTTCAAATGTAATAATTTTTTTCAATTTCAATTTAAAAGCCTTTAAAAATATCAAGCTTCTAAAGACAAATTTTTGAAAAATATTAAATCAATAATATACTTTAAATTTTAAAATCTGATTTTAGTTTTATTTATAATCTCAATGAAGTTAAATAGTGTGACAAAAAGATGATGATATGGACATAAAAAAAAACAAGTGCACAGTACTCAATAATATATTGAGAAAATTAAGATTTAAATGACATTTAACATTTTTATGTATAATATTTTATATTTCAATTATATATATATAAATCCTATCATATACTTCAGCAACAGTTTATTGAGTAAAAATAAATAAATAAAACAAATTATATTATTACAAACTTGCAAGTAAGCAATTTTTCATACCAAAATACAAATTTTCTAAACTCAGATTTAATATATTAATTTCTGTTTTTATACTAATTAATTCAAATATATTACTAATTATCATATAAAAAGAAAACAGATTATACAACAAATGTAAATAATTTAAACTTATTGTTATAGTATTTATTTGTAAAAAATGTTAGGAATAATTTCACATTAACTTTTGAAAAAAATAACTTTTGATATTTATTTGATTGTGAATATATTACTTTAGTAATATAAATTGATGTCCATGGAATTTTAAGTCTATATATTTTGAATTATTTATTTCATGCTAAGTAAATATTCATTATTATATAATCTGTTGAAGTACATAATCAATAGATTGTATCACTAAACATAATCAATATATTAATATATTATTTATCAGATAACAGCATAAGTACTTTTTTATAAAGCTCATTACAATAACCATATAAAATATTTATAGCTTGACTTCATTCTCTTCCTAAAAAGATGACAACTAAAATATAATAGCATTTCAGATAGCAGTTTTATTCTAATTTAAGCATTACAATAACTATAATTAAAATATAAGTTTATAGAGTTACAACCTTAACTAATTTAATTTAATTTTTTTTGAAAGGGTTAATTTTGCCTACTTAAGAATAGCTATAAATTATATGACAATTACGCTAAGTGAAGATGACTAATCAATGAAGCAGTTGTAGGTCATTTAATTCATCACAGAGCATTTACAAATGCAATTATCTGATTACAACAATACCAAACTATAGCAAGGATTTTGAAAACTCTTTATATTCGAAAATGGGTTTTTCCACATTCATTATATTTTATATTCCACTTTCATGAAATAAATAGAAATAGTTTTGAAAGTATAACATCACATTCATATATAAATGAATGCAACAAAAGCAGTTAACTGATAATTACATAATGGTAAGACAATTTTGCTAAGATTATTAATTGATAATTACATATTTTCAAAGAACACTCATGATATTCTTATATAGAAAATAAAATAAACATATTCTAATGACCTCAGAAAAATATTTTAATTATTGGACAGTTTTGAAATTATTTTTCATTTTTCAGAAAAATACAAAACATTTTCGAAAATACTAAAAGATGTAGCCTATGTTGTATTCAACAGTTTTTCATAAATTATATAATGTACTTTATAACTAAATATTATAAAGAAAATAACTATAGAAATTACAATTAAATATAGAAAATTAAAAACTTTGTTTAAACAGATAAATAAAAATTATGATAAAAATTTTATAACTCTCAAATTAAATATGATATTTAAAGTCAGCAGCTGGCATATGCATTACCAAGCAGTTTTACTTACAATGATTATGTATATCAAATTAGCTTCAGAATTAAATTATATATACTGTACTGTATATGAATAAATATAATTAAAATAATAAAAATTCTGAAATGTAAAAATATAATATCAACATTACAATATAATATAATTTTATATTTTATATACTGTATATAAAAGCTTGAATAAATAAAGTATTAAGTATTAAATTTTTTTCCAATTTTGTTTTAAAATGTAAATTTTAATTTGTGTTCTTTTATCTTAGAAAAATTGATAATTTCATAACATTAATCCTAAATGTATAAATGAGAAATTTTAATTTTTAACTATAAAAAAAATAATTAATTTAATTTTAAACTCTCAAAATCTAAATAAACTTAAGTACTGTACAGTATATAATTTAGCAGAAAGAAGTTCATAAAATATAAGAATTTTATAGAAATTGGCAATTAATAAAATAAGCATCATACTTAATTAAAGTTACTTATGAACTATGTTAAATATTGATAATATTACTGTCCTATATACAGAATTTATACATAAATTTTCCCATAAACCTATTGTCTGATATTGGTAGTATGTACTGTACATTTTCGGGCTCCTTTCAAGTGTTGCTTCAGGCAAATCTTGTTACACTGATAGAACACAATCACAAAAAAATAAAAATTTGAATGTCCATTATTTATTTTTTTTGTGATTGTGTTCTATCAAGAAAAAATGAGCTTCACATGAAGCAGAACTCTGGAGGAGCCCAACAAAGTTCATGCAGTGTACATATTACAAACACCAGACAACAGGTTAATAGTGCAATCTGTCATCTGGTGTGAGTGTTCTTTTTTGTCTCAGAATATATACATGATTAAGAAACCTGTATAGCAGGTATGGGCTCCTATTGCCAACTGCTTCCAGTAGTTGTCCATATAGTAGTCCATCTGAACAGGTTTAGGTGAGCCAACTTTACAGGAAGCACCATAAGACAATCCCATTCTCAATGGCACGTAAGAATAACAGGTTGTCTCACTCACAGGGATGGGGAAAAATTATTGTTCTGGTACTTGACCATATAAGGCATTGTCAGGTCTTTAAAAAATAACAAAGCTTCTGTATTTCAGATGTGTATTTTTTACGAAATGCCTATTATTGAGCTTGCTTAATTGTTTTCCTGGGTGGTAAGCTATCAAAGCATCTGCCATAACTAACAATTTTAGTCAATTCTGATCTAATATGTAAATAATGAGGTTGTAGACTACTGGATATAATGACTATAAATTTGCATGTTTGACCATGGTGGTTGAGTATTGGAGTTCATGACTTTTTTTGTGACATGTCCATGACTGAAAACACACATCAGGTCTCTCTTTTGCGGTTGCCATATTTGTGAAGTTCTTGATGAAGAAATACCCAGTTGTCAACCACCATAAACAATCATGCGACTATGCTGGTCAACTACTGGTACAGAATAACCAGTGATAAACCTCTGATGCATGTCGGGTTTCGAATGTCTGTTATTCCAGGGTATTTTCAAGTCTAAAAAATGCAAAATACATCAGTATATGAAGAAAGCACATTCTGATACTCTTTCTGTTATTAGAGGCCAAAAAATGTCTAACAGAACCACACCAAGTTCTGAAAATTCTGAAACAAACCAGTCCCATTCAAATCAATCTCCACCAACTCTATATATATATTATCACATAAAAACATGTTTCCTGATTTTCTTCATCATTTGTGTTGTCCATGACTAATCGCTACAAAAAAGAAACATGAACAAAAAGAGCATTCACCAAGTGCTATTGCTGTCATGGAGAGAGTTCATATTAGAAAAAGAAAGAGCAAAAAAGAAGAAAAAAAAAGGGGGAAAATGGAAAGACTGAAGAAAAAAGCTGAAATATCTTCCAGGAAATATAGTGGCAAAATACAGAAAAGTTCATGCATCACTAAATACAAATTGAAGTTGGATCACTGAGAAGTGTGCAAGTTGTGCTATCATTTAAATAGTGACACAAAAATGGATGAACTAAAAATGTTGGCTGTAATTATTGCAGCAAGTGGTATCATTTAAATGTTCTTCAATAGCAGGAACCTCTCGTGATGTTGCTGCAACAATGCAGCTCATATGTAATGTTTGGGTAGTAAATAAAACCATAATTCACATAAGTGTTCATGTATAAGTTTCCCACTTATCCAACTAAATTTATATAGATAAACACTGCAGTTGGCTACGTGATCGACAATTGGATCTTCAGTGGTCGGACTTGGGAATTTCCCAATCAACTACTAGGTAAACAGTCTGTGTAATTAATTAATTTTTTCATAATGTAAACAAAGTTCAAATAAAAAATGTTTTCTTTTCTGTGACAAATATAGAACAAACTTTATTTTCATATACAAATTTTACTTTTTGCATTACTACAATATTGTAATAAAAAATATCAAAACCCAAAACAGCTTTAAACAATTGACTACTGGTACCATTACCCTATAAATAAAAGATAATTTTTTAAAATATAAATGCCTAAATTTTTCCTATTTGTATATATATTAAATGCTTTAAATTTAGCTAATCTCAAATTAAAAGAAAAGCATATATAAAAAAGATAAATTCTTATTTTTAGTTATTTTCATAATAAACCATAAATGGTGGGATTCAAAATGTGCACGAAATAAAGTTAATAAAACAGCCGATTATCTTAAATTATTATACTATTTTTAGATTCTACCTTTATTACTTCAACAAAAATTAATTTTTAAAAACAAAAATTTATGTTTCTACAAACCCTATACAAATAAACATGTTGAAACAATAAACTTGAAAGTAAAACTTGTTTGTTAATGGACTTGATCCAATGTGACAGTTAAAAGATTTATAAACATTAACCTAGAAGGTTTACGTTTATAGAATTCTTATTTGATAATGATGGAAAATATATCAAGTTTTACCAATCACACACACTAATTCGACTTCTAATGTAAAAAGGACTACAAAATCCATTTTTTTTTTATTATAAACCATATGTAAATATTTCTGAAAATAATTTATCCGATTAGCCTGTCTGATAACGATATGACTATTAATTAGTTTAATAACATCCCTATTTTATATACTTCACTGTTAATGAATTGGACCGAAACAGAAGGAAATAGATTAGTAATTGTTCACTGGCGGATGGTTATATACAATGAATAACAGAAGTTCAATGCCTCCAAGCTCCATTTAAAACTATTACAAGTCATATACACGATGTTACGTTTATGAAACTTACCTAAGTCAATTAATGCTGTTTTAAAATAATGGAATTTTAAGGAAACAAGGATGGAAAATGAAGCGTTCTTTGCACTGTCGAATGGAAACAATAACTGTATTTTATCATATTCATTCCGATCGATAAATTAAAACATAACTTTTAGACGAGATTGACACTTAACCGATGTTTAAAAAGACACGTGGAGCAAGAAGACACAGGACATGTGATTGGTGAATTTTATCCGCGTAAATGATTACTTTCAGATTCAGCGCCCTCTTAGAATAAAGAAACTAATTTATATATTTGATCATAATGTGATTGTAAACAATCGACAGTAATACCTCATTACATTTTATATATTTATAAATACTTTGCAATAGATTTATCCTAAGTTTACTTTTAAGAAATACATTAAAGCCGTGTCAAAAAGTTAGCCATTCCGTGATGTATGTATGCATTTCGTACGTATGTATTATTATTATTATTATTATTATTATTATTTTGTGAACACGAAGCCAACGATAGATTGTGCAATTGCTATTTGCCATTATGGGGTTTGGCCAGGTACAAAATTGAAATGGCCGGGTGACGACAGACTGGGACCAACATATCCAAGAAAGACCGCCCATGAAAAACAAAGATTTGAGTGATAGGCTGACTCCTTAACAGTCTACTCCATCCGCTGTCTTTCCTTACTTTCGAGAATGAAATTAGATAGATGAAAAACGAGACCAGATATGGAAATCTTAGCGGCAGGAGGCCTCGATTAATTATGTAAGAACTTCAGCGCAAACCGGAATTTATGTTGTTTCAATTCAAAAATTTTCCCCCGAAAAGTGTCAGATAGATGAGCGGCACGACTCTATTGTTAAAAGAAAAGTGATTTACAAGGGCAAGCCACTACTAATTTGAGGTGGAGAGCATACATTTTAAATTTAAAATATGATTAAAAATGACAGCCTAGCATTGTGACCATGTCACAATAAATAGTTGCTCGTTGAATTTTACTTTATGGATTTTATAAAGATATTTTACCCTACGTATTTTATTTTATTCATTTTTTTAAGAATAAATGCTTATAATACTAGAAATAAATATTGCTTTAATGCGGATTGTGGGTGCCTTCTTTTATTCCTCCGCGTAACTCCGCGCGAGCGTCATCCGTTTAAAAATTTCTCGGGAACGCGTTACTATATTCCAGCCAGAGTGTGCGCCGTTGGACAACAAAAACGGCTGCTTGTAATAAAAGTTTACGGTGGAAAGCAACATGGCGTCCTTCATGGCTCAGATAGTTTCGTTTCAGTGCCTATTACGTGGTTTTACAAATGAATATTTAGCAGTTGTAAAAGCGCATCTTAGTGCACGAGGTGATGTGTCATCTCGAAGTTTTTTCGAATAGTAGCAGGTACGTATTTAATTTTTTCGTGGCTACTTTAAATGCTCTGTTGGCAAAACAATCCATTTTATGGTTAAATTTTACAATTGGGACGTTTTTTTTAAACTTTTGTTTCTAAAACTAATATTTTAAACTCATAGATCCCTCCATTGCGATACTATCGATAGTACGGGTACTACCATCTTTTTCTTTCTTTCCCTATTGATCCTAAGTACCCAAGGTCTGTAAACAAGGTCTAGACACGATACCGTAATCGCGGCAGTCGCCATTTTGGATCCTTTTCAAGTTATGTGTATGTGTTTCTAGAGCGAAGCTGATTGTTTCTTTCGATCTCAATTAGTTTGATTTCTTATTGATAAATGAAAACCAACATAGAATTCGAGGCTGTGTGAAGTTAATGCATAAAATAATGTTGAAAATATAAATTTACGAAGTGTTTAAAATAATTTTTGTAATATAATGTAACTAAATTTTTTAGATACATTTTGAGGAGTCGCAACTTGAACCTATAAGAGCGGATTGGAAGAAAATTATTGAAATGGAATGCAATTCCGACCCTTTTTCATGTTCCAAATCCTCCACTCCGTCTGCAATTAACAAGAAAAATACCAAGAGAATGAGAATTATCTCGAAATAAGTGAAACTTTGGTATAACATGTTTTTAGGACATTACACATTGCTTTTTCAGATTTTAAAAAAGTATATTTATCACAAGAACCATACGATATTATCATAATAAATATTCACTAATCATTTATTTTTCAAAAAACATCTTATTTATATTAATTAAATTATTATTAATACAGTATTTATTAATTATTGTGAAGATTTCTGCTGTGTGAGATTTGTAATATTACATATAATAAATGATTACTTGCTTAGAAGACTACAGAAAATTATATTCTTCTTCTGGTTGATGTTTTCTTTTATCAAGAAAAACGGCCATACAAGATTGCTCGAATGTATTCAATAAGAAAACTTCAACGAAAATTTAGTGCATATTTTATAATTATTATTGCTTTTATAAATTCATATTTTGATACAAATAATGCTATTTGTTGCATGTACTGTCATTCAGTGTGAACATGTTGCGGCCGGATGCCCGAGCGGTTAAGGTGGCAGCCCACGCTCTGGGGGACCCGGGTTTGAATCCAAACGGGTCGAAAAACCCTCAGGAATTTTTCGGGGGTGATCCGTTCGGATATGTCGAGCCCCGTCCCCCACCACCCGGCAGCCCCATTGTGGGCCTGGCCGAACCCATAATGGGCTTGTAAAAAGAGGCCCTCTTAGTGCCCACAGGGCGGAAAGAGTGAAAAAAAAGTGTGAACATGTTGCATTTTCTAAGGTAACAGTTTTAGGGAAATTGGAAATACGGTATCCGGTTACTAAAAGAGATTTCTTTTAAATATTTTATGTTGTTAGATGAAATCAAAAATCCAATATATAAACTGCTTTGATATTTAACACTTATTATAAAATGTTTGCAGTACGCATCATTTTAAAGTGGTTTTAATTAACCATGTTTAAATTACATTAAAACATGGTTCTCGGATCACTACTAGTATATAGACTAGTGCTGTGCGATGCATCGATGTTTTTGTTCGTCGATGCATCGACCTACCGATGTTTTTGAAACATCGATCCTGAATCGATGTTAGCAATATGTGAATTTTGATTCATCGATGCATGCAGTTCATTCTTTGTTCCTAGTGTTACCACCTGTTCGGTTTTCAC